>NC_048895.1:105945737-105958128 GCF_011077185.1 Oxyura jamaicensis
AAAAAAAAAAAAAAAAGAAAGTCCATAACTCAATACTTGCTCAGATTTCCATCTGCTCCCAAATCACTGCTTTATATCTTGAATACATCTCCTGTGTTGCCTTTATTTTGTAATTGAGCAGAAAATAAGATTTATCCAATTGCCAGATTAGTCCTGTGTGTAGCATGCACATAGTTCAAGAGCCCTTATCAAGTTTTGGAGCAGTTTATCTCAGAGAGTTCAAATGGTTACCATTCATTATGCTGCAGCTGTATTCTCCCAAAATACAAAGGACTCATGAGTTTCAGTACAAACCAACACACAATCTTTCTTGGTTAATAAAAACACACTTTTTGTTGATATTTTCCAATGGAACTGAATGAGGAAAAGAAAACAGGACTTGGGCAGATGGTCGGGACAGGCTGAATGCTGCTTATTCTGCTTCAGAACATCCGTCAGACACATTGCCAGGAGCAGTCCTTGCTGAAAAATGGTGTTTTTGTGCTATTTCTCAAACACAATTTTCAAATCTTAGAATCTTGATCTAACCTGTAAAAATGTCAAAGCCTGAGCTTGGTAAGGCTTCTCACCCACAGTGACACTCAGTGCCTGGAGGCTGGGCTGCCTTACCATGGACATGGGCAGCAGAGAGGCCATGGCCAAGAACAGGAGCTCTGATTATAGATCAATGGCAAGTGAGCTCATTCAGCATCCCAGCTGATCCAGTCCTAGAGACTTGATGCTTGCAGCCTTTCTTTTGCACTGAACCCAAAAGCAGTGCATGCATGAGTGAGCTCTGCTCAGGGCAGGAGGGTTGTGAAAATGGGCTCAGCTGTGAAGTACTGACTCTCTGATATTGCGATGAATGTCACCAATGGGAAATCATCATTGCAGGAGCCTGTAAGCCATGTCCCTCCATTATATCTGGTTTGAATATATTTGAATAAATCTAGAAAGCAATTCATTTCAGCAGTAGACAGTACAACATAGTCAATAAACAATAACAGTACGCTTTTCAGACCTATTAATTGCACTCAGAGACTGAAATAAAACATGAGGATTGCCAGTTCTAGCAGTGCTGAGCTGTTTCCATTTTCAGAGGGCCAGCCCATGTATATAAAGGTGATGGACACGCTATTGAACCCAGCACTCACCTTTTCCCCTCCCAGTTTCTCTCTGGGAGCAATCACTTGCTTTTTCTTTTTGCATTCCCACTCTTTCTTTTATGCCTGCTGCAGACTGTCAGTGAGGCACTTGACCTCCCTCCGAGGGCACAGGTATATGTGGTTTCCTGTGCAGCTGGTGCCAACACTGCTTCCTGGATCACCTGACAAGGGAAATCCCAAGAGCTGGCCAGCTGGCACCATCTTTGCTGAAATCTAAAACCGTCATCTCAACCTTTTAAGCCCCTATCTGGAGGCTTGTAAATGCTACACTCTTGTGCTGGCTAAGATAGCATGCGTAACAACATGCAGCGTGCTTGAGTTCACTTGGCGAGAGAAGGGGCAAATGCTTTCCAGGGAACTGTGCCACGGATATAAAAGGCTGTGCATAATGTATTTTCATTGAAGCAACCTGGATTCACCAGTAACATTTCTGTCTGAACTAGTTTTGCATGTGGTTGTTAGGAGAAAAAAATTACTTTAAAAGGAAGATATTTGAGAAAAGAAAATATTGTTTTTCTGTTTATTTCAGCCTGTTTATTTCCTGAATTTGGCACATTTTCTATATTGTCAACAGTGTAGTTCCCTAAACCAACCCAGGATTATTTTCTCCTATTGTCTGTTTGAGTCTTTCACATAGAAACAGGAAAGAGAAAAATGTTTTTATTTCTTAAAAAATATGTTCAAAGCTTGCAAAATACAAACAGCAAATTGTTGTTGTTATTCTTGTCCTTCTTCCTCTCCTTCCTATAGCCTATTACATTTTTATTATATCTGCAGACTTTGTCTACATTTTATCCGCCATGCTGATATAGCTGTCTAGGTGAAGCTATGCTAGTATAATCCCCAGTGTAAACAGCTTTGCTCTACTTTAAGCATGGCTTTTCAATTTAACTTAAACCTCTTCTTAAGAGGCATAAACAAACCAAAAAAGCCACTCTGATATTGGATTAAGACTGATCACTTTGAGGTTTATTTGTATCCTGCTCTCAAAACCTTTTGCATATAGACCAGGCCATATCTGAAGCTCTTTGAGGGAAACTGTGTAAGCTTATACCACCTTCTCTGGCCAAGTATAAAGTTGCCTTTGTCCATTTTCTGAGTAGAAACTATCTAACCATATTATATGATGTGTAGCCCAAGCTAATAAACATCATTGCAGCAGAGAGCTTAACTGATTATAAGTATGAAAACATATATATATATTTCTAATCCTCTTGGAGTAAACACAATTAATTAATGCTCTTCACAGTATAAAATATAAACATACCTGAAATCCCTAATTGATAGCTACAACAATCCTTTACATGTTCTTCAAAGGAACATCAACAGAGCAGAAAACTATAAGTTATAGCAGAAGATCCTTATGTCTAGCAGTAATTTATGTTTATATCTCCTTGGAAATTGTGGACATAAAGCCCCAGCATACAAGCACTGGACCTGATTCAAGTTCAGTGCACGTTGGATGCATCTGACTTCTTGGATTTGCTGTGCTCAGGTGCAAGTGTCTGCTAAATCCTGTGTGGATTACAAAAGACCTGATGATGCTTTTGAAGTAGCTAATGCTGCAACTCAGGCTGCACAGACCTGCTCCTGGAATGCTGGCAGCTTTGGGTAATTGTCTGAAATGTACCGGCTCTGGCTTCTGCCCGCTCTCCATTCTTATTTTGCTCAAGTGTAAGTAACTATATAAACATATAAACAGTTCTGTTGGCCAGATTCACTAGAAAACTGTGCCGACTTCATGCTGTTCTGGAATAAAAGGATATAGAACATACCCATGATACCTGAGCTGAAGGTACATCGCTAATTATTGGTGAAAATGGGTCCAGAAAACAGCAGAACCAAGTCATATATTCACTGTTTCTTTCGTATCCTAGCAAAATTCTTTTTTTTTTTTTTCTCAATAACTTCCTAACCTGTCATTTTTATTTTATTATTTTATTTTTTTTTAGCCTGAAAGCAGCAGGCCACTGTTTAAGTAACTGGGTAACTTAAGAGCTCATCTCCTTGACAGACCTGCAAGGAACAGCTACTGTCTGTTTTCTGCCTGCTGCAGATGTACTTATATAATGTACTTATTTATTTACAAGTCACTCACCCCTGGCTTTTGTTTGACATCCCTGCTGGAGTGGGAAAACAGTTCTTGCAAAAGAAGTAGACTGCTGAATATATTCCAGATATTAAAGATAGAAGAAGTTTTATTTCTCCTCAGTCAAGACTAGCAGGGTATTTCAACGCAGAAAGTAAAACATAGTAAAGATTAAAGCTTCTCTGCATGTGACCATGTGACAAAGCTTGGAAATTGAACACAACCAATGTCTAGCTGTGGATATATACATTAAAATACATACTTGCTATAAATGAAAATCTACATGTGATTCTGTGTGTTTTTACATGGATGTGTATAATTTTTAATATGCATTGTAGCTAGAGATGAAATTGGCTTTCAAAACTGGACTTAGAGCTGGCTAGCTAATCCAATGTGTTAGGGTACAATGTTTGTATGAAAGGTCTTTCTTCACACAGAGCTACCCTCCTAGTTCACAGGTTGTTTAGCCTTGATGAACTTGGAAGAAATATGTTGTCGGTTGGATGCCTTGTCCCGCACACAGCAGATGAAGCATTCTTCAGTTGTATCAAGGGTGCTTTTTCCGCTGGGATTTAACAAGCTCACACATTCACCCCAGGCATGTGTGAATAACCAGATTTTCAACCTATACGTTGTGTTGTATGTCAGGACTGTTCTTCCTTACAGATCTGCTCCTGCTTTCATTCATAGAAAACTTTCATTAATTTCAGCAGGACTGGGCTATGCTTTCAGTCCTGTGAGATAACTAAAATTACAATAAGGTAGCTTAGTGCTGAAGTATAATTACCATATCTATGACAAACGTTTTTAGCATATGACCCAGCACACCGTATTTGGGACTTGAGACAAAAACAGTGATCAGTTCTTTATAACGCATTATCTAACAGGGAGTAGAGATATGATGGATTTTAGGCACCGATGATATGGAGAGGTAACAACCTTTAATTAGGTTTCCCTTTGTTCACCTCATGTTTAACGAAGCAGCAAATTCACAGTTCAGTAGCAAATGAGAGCTAATCAAAAGAATAATACTCATTTGTTTAACTTGTGCTCATGTCTTTTTCAGATGAAAATCTTTTATTATTGTTTGCTTTTCACTTCTTTCACAGGAAGAAGAATAGATCTTGTAGATAAAAAGCCCCAAAATAAGTGTTCAGAACTGGCACCCTCTCAAAGCTTTCAGACTGAGAAAATCTTGTCTAAAACGTTGGAACCTCTCTGGTCTTCGTTTTCTGTGAGAAAAAGAAAGGGCCATTACCTTGTCCTATTATAAATCAACTGTTTTATTGCCTTAAAACAACTGGTTTGTATGCCATCTCCAGTGCAAGGTGACATAAAGAGGAAATATCTCTTCACGTGGTCAAGTGTCCCCTGCATGCTAGGGACCTAACTGACAGCAAGTGTAAGCAACACTGTTAGGAGAAAGAAAGCCATTACCTTCTCTCTCACAAAACACAATTTTCCTGCATCCTGGAAATATCAAAATGCTTTAAAGGTCTCTCAGGATGATAACGGTGAGCCTACAAGAGCACTGTATATGGCATTCAGACATTCTGGGGATTTCTTTGGCTTTCAGGTGGTACTAAACTAAACCACAAAATTACTTTTTCCCTGTTCTAATGTTGCCCATAACTACAGCTGAATATATGGATGAGGGCTTTTCACAACTTCGTATATGTTTCAGCAACCAGTTCTTTCAATTGCTGATTCTTACTAAGTATGCCCATTTAGCTTCTCTGTAAGAAATGAGAAGAATGCTATTTAGAATATTCTTATGTATAGAGTATCTAGTTACCTCAATAGCTCAAGCTCATTTTCAACTTTGGGATGTCTTACTTAACCCTCTCCACATTTGGTAAATATTCTGCCAAACTATGCCTTTGTGTATGCAAAACCATGGTAAATCAAGTTAAATTTGTGGGATGTTTATGGTGGTGTAACTGAAAAAACAGAATCTACTCCTTTACATGTAAGTAACATTGTTAAAAGAAAAAAAATCATGAAAATTGCTTAGAAATTGCTTTCTGACTTAAAATATCTATCACGGAGTTGCTTCTTGTTCAGCAGTGTAATATTCACAGCACAAAGGAAATGTATGAGAAGAAAAAGAGAACAGAAGAATGGTAGTTTTACAGGAGCAGCTTTCAAAGCAGTTCTTAGTATGTGCATCACCAGAGAAAGCTGCTGCTTTGAGTCAGCTCTGCAGACTTTTAAGTGGTGATTGTATAGTTTTCTGAGCTCCATAGGTCTCTTTGAGCATAAATATCCTTTCTTAGGGACTAAACATGTGCATGTGCTCTTCTTGGCTCATTAGGCTGAGTTCTTGACTGGGGAAAAATATTCAGTGATGGCATCATTTAAATACTGTAGGCTGGAGAGCTTTGGAATGAGAATTCACACACAGTAGACAACACAGATTTGTAACCTTCCTTATCCCCTTTTTATGGAAATGAAACACAATGCTGACTTAAAATAATTAACACTAGAAAGGGAGGGCTGATTTCCAGTTAAGAGGCATATGTTGATGCAGACCCACTATTTATTTATTTATTTATTGGGGGGGGGGGCGGATTTCTTAGATTCACATTTATATTGTTGTATACTTTATATTGTTGCTATACTTCAGCTATACTCTTTGTGGCCTTGTTTCCTAAAGGTGGACATTTTCTTAAAATAAATAAAGAAATAGAGAAGAGATTTCTAAGAACATGATTGCAGGTTGAGAGATATACTTCCCTTTAATGGTAATTGAATTTAAGCTCTGAGTATATAAGTGTTTAACTGAATATGGGGAAATGGAACATACATCTGGAGAAGCTTCTTATCTATGAGGGTTGTGCTTGAATGGTAGTAAAAGTTGTAAGTTTGTGACATTTAACTGTACTGGGTTTATGTGGCAAGGGTTTAGTAGTAGGGGAGCTGCAGGGGTGGCCTCTGTGAGCAGAGCCCAACAGCTGCCCCATGTCAGATCAGAGCCGGCTCCAGCCGGCTCAAAAAGGGACCTGCTGCTGGCCAGAGCTGAGCCAGGGAGCAACGCTGGGTAAGCCTCTGAGAGAGCAGACTGAAGAAAGGGGAAAAACTGTTCTGCAACAGTAGCTGGGAGAGAGGAGTGATAACATGTGAGAGACCCAGCCCTGCAGATCCCAAGGTCAGTGCAGCAGGAGGGCCAGAGGTGCTCCAGGCAGGCAGCAGCAGTTCCCCTGTGGCCTGTGGAGAGGCCCCTGGTGGAGCAGGCTGTCCCCCTGCAGCCCATGGGTCCCACATGGAGCAGATCTCCACACTGCAGCCCGCGGAGGAGCCCCCGGTGGAGCAGGTGGATGTGGCCTGGAGGAGGCTGCGGCCCCCTGAGGAGCAGGCCCCGGGCTGGAGCTGCAGCCAATGGAGAGGAGCCCACACAGGAGCAGGGGGCCTGGGGGGAGTTTGCAGTTTGCTCCTGACAGATGGACCCTGTGGTACAGATCCATGTGGAAGCAGTTCTTGGAGAGCTGCTGCCTGTGGGCAGCCCCAGACAGATCAGTTTGGGAAGGACGGCATCCCGTGGGAGGGACCCCACATGGAGCAGGGGCAGAGAGTGACCGTGAAGGAGCAGTGGAGACAAAGCATCAGGGACTCACCACAGCCCTCATTCCCCAATGCCCTGTGACACTTGGGGAGGAGGTGGAAGAGGGTGAATGGGGGGAAGCTGGTTTTAGTTTGCTTTTAGTTTAGAAACTACCACATTAACGTAAGACCAGCCAATATTACAGAAAACAGAGGGGAGAGGTGATCATTACATTTTAGATGACTTAACAGACCTCTTCCACTCCTGCTCTCTATGATTCCATTATTTTTAGTATTCCCATGAAATAGCTATAGTACTGGAAAGCTATTCTCCCCCTCAGCCTTTCCTTAAAATATTCCCTCAAGACTCAATTCTGTCTGCCAAGAGGGACGAGGGCTTGCAGTATTAATGCTACCAGGGGGAAACAGAGTGACTAGACACATTTAAGCTTACCAAGCTGGCAAGCAAGAACCCAGACCTCATTTACTACATGGCATCAGCACATCAGAAAACAAGCCACTGCATTACTGATCACTGAGCCAACCCCTGAGACTGTTCAGACCTGTAAGTCCTACTGCTTTCATACAGAAGTGGTTAAAGTCTTCATTACTGTGGTACCCCTGTACTATGAGGTATAATCATTTCCTGATACTGTGAAAGGGTATTATGAACATCAGTTTGAGCCAGCTGTACTACCTTCAAATATTATTTAATCTAAGTCTTGAAAAATATATATATTTAAGATAATACATATGCCACAAAGTTCCCTCTGCAATAACAACAGTTTGTTTTCATGCCACAGCCTAAAAGGGAAATGCTATTCCCTCCCCCTCCCCCAACCCTACCCCAAACCCCAAACACAAACTCAGCTTGACTTTCCATTGCATTTTATGTCCTTTGTGCTGCTTTAGGGCAGGTTCTTGTAGAAATAAACTATTGAACTGTTATATTTCTAGATAGTAACTTCCCATTGCCACAGCCTGCCTGGTCCATCAACCAGACTGTACTGCGTGTGATGAGCAGGGCAGGACAGGACAGAGCTCCTGCTGTAGAGCTCCTGCTGTGTTTCTGATAGAGAACCAAAGATGCCTCAGTCATGTAATTCAAAATGGAGAGTCCATAACTAACATTCTCATGTCCCTTTTGCACCCCACATGCAATGGAGCCACAGTTTACCCTATGATGATTATAAAAACTGGAATAAACAGGTCAATCTTGTTTATAAAGTATTTGAGGACATTCCAAGGGGAAAGTGTGACAGAATGGAAAAGAGCAGAATCTGTTTCATCCTGTATGTGTGCATAAATGTAAAAATGCATCAGAGGACTGACAATGTTGGTGTTAACAAACATTAGATTAGAATAGCATACAAAGACTTTCTTCTGGCCAGCAGAACAAGATCCCGTAAAGACAGGAAAGCACAATGACAGAAGGCTTCATAAACCTCTGCTGAGTGTTCTTCCTACACCCAGGTACCTGTGGAATGCTTTTTTTCTACTTTAACAGTGTCACCTTCAGTAATCCCTCTTCCCATTAGCCCTCTGTAAGAGTGGCAGTACAGAGATGCAAGCTAACCCCAGACAGCACTGCTAGCATGACTTACTGCAGATGACAATAAAACATAGGCCTGTAGACTTGGTCAGAGAATTATACCACAGAGATTTCCCAACCTTGCACACCCAAACTACACCTTTTTCCCCTGGAACTAAGAGAAAATTGCTTTGAAACAGCAGAATGACTTGGAAGGGTTAGCTCGTTTCTGAACTGCAATTTGCTTTGTCAAACCTCCTGCTTTGCAGCAGGATTGTCATACCAGGCACTGTCATAACAAGTAGAGTTTGAAATGTGAAGTTTCTTCTAGGCCAGGTGTGTAGCTGAAGAGATGTTTGCCCTGAAGACAAATCTGAAGACAGAAAGGGAAAAAGTCAACCAAGCAGATCCATTTTCTTATGAATAAGCAATTTGAAAAGCCTTTTATTAATTAATGCAATGAAAAAAAAGTAACATTTTAAAATCTGGTTGTTTCTTATTTCAACCACTTCTACAATTAAAAAGGTGAAAACAGTAATTATAAGGATATTTCATTTCTTAACTTAAAATATTAAGCTCATGCCAATCACCCATCTCTACCTAACTCAATATTGCAAGCAAGCCATGCCTGACAGCCATATGTAACTGAGCTGTCTTTATTTGCAGTTCCACATATATTGCTGTGGAATTAGCCAAACTACAGAATTTCCAGGGTTAAATTTCAGCAATTAAACACCCAAGCTTTACCTGAATCTACCCAGCTTCTGAATTTAAAAGGTATCGGCTTTTATTGCAGAGATCATAAATGTCTGATTCCACCAATACCATTTTTGCTTAGAGACCTCCTGCCCTAGTACCGGCCCCCTGTGACCCCAGCTGGCTTGCACACTTTCATAACATCGTGAGCTGAGTTTAGCACATCTGCTGGCACAGGGGGTTACCATAAAACTGCTGCCAGAACCTTTCTGAGAGCTACCCACACAACACAGTGTCGTGTTAGCGTGTGACCAAAGGGAGGATGTGGCAGTATTAACCACACAAATACCTTTTTAATGAAATAAAACCTGAAATCTGCCACCAGCTTCTGAGAATTAAGCTTTCAAGAAAAATCTCTTAGCAGGTTCATTTCAAGAAATCTACTTACAGCAAAAGGACATTGATAGTATCGCATCGAACTAAGAGTGAGTGTTTCCATATACACTCTTAACATATCAAAAGTACATCATGATACAGACTGGGTCATGTGGTCAGCCTGCAACTCGTGTAAAAGGAGCTATGAGGAGGTATGAGGAGGTATGACCAAGTTCACAAGTGAAATGTCTTTGCTTTCATTATCATAAATGTAATAATGCAACTATCCGTTTTAACCAAAAAAAAAAAAAAAAAAAGAAAAAAAAAGAAAAAAAGCAACATTTGATGCAACAGGAAAAGATTTATCTTATCAAATATTTGATCTGCACACATCAAAGTATTACACGCATGCACTACACTTCTTATATTCTCCAATCATTTACGCTCTGTAAAACCTGACATTTAGAAAATAACTAACCTCTGTTATCCAGCCACAAGCACTTCACCAGTCATGAAAGGAGGAAGTTCACCAAGAGTGAAATTAGTGAGACCAGGAGCAATACATGTGACAGGAAATGTATTAATGGCCAGAGATCTGGACAAATTTCAGTTTTCCAAGTACCACTACATTTGCATTATGATGCTTTCAATGCTGTAGTGACATCAGCAGGAATTGCACAGATAAAACATAATTAAGCATGGCACAAGGTTTAAATTTGAAACAATTCGTACTTCTTCCTTGGACTGTCCTAAATAAGCATGAAAAGCAATAAAATGTATGCTGTCCTTTTGCATTTTTAAAAAAAATTTAAGCTTCATTTTCATGAATAACATCTCAGCTTTTCCAT
Organism: Oxyura jamaicensis; assembly: GCF_011077185.1. Taxonomy (NCBI): domain Eukaryota; kingdom Metazoa; phylum Chordata; class Aves; order Anseriformes; family Anatidae; genus Oxyura; species Oxyura jamaicensis. Next base: position 105,955,962 of record NC_048895.1, read on the forward strand.
AGGACACTTTTTTATTATGTTACATTTACTTGGGTAATGAGAATAAATTCTGTCTCTAGCACTATTCACTCTTGGATTCCTGGTCTATGACTTAGTATTTATTTTGAAGTGAATGCATTTCAGTTCCTCTGCTGCTTGTTAACTTCTTCATTTGGGAAAAACTGTTTTCACTAGACCTGTTCTGTGCATAGGCATCTCTTTCAGTTACAGTAAGCTTGCTTTGACTTCATTTAGCACAAAGGACTTCAGCTATGGAGCTGCCAGTGCTTAACTTCTCATAATGTATCTTTATTAGTTTTGTTCCAAATAGGAGTTATTGTAATCTGCAGGCTAAGTGTTTATGAAAAATGTTTTCCTTGGAAGCATTTTTTAATGGATCTCAATATTTTTCTTATACTTGGTTTATATTTCTACTCATCCTAGAATGGACTATGTATCTTAGGGCCTGTCATAAGAAATCCAGTAATTACTCTTCGTGTGACTGATTGATTGCAAAAGACTTGGAAAGCACAGTAATAATATAGAAAGTAATAATATAGAAAATAAATCTACAAACCTAGATGAATTGAAGGTAATAAAGAACAAAAAGAGTAAGATTATTTGACAAACTCAGCTGACATTCTACAATGCGATGTTGCTGTTCTGTTGTTCTGCTGTACTTTTATTTTTATTTCACAGTTGTCTTCATTCTCCTGTTATTTGTGGATCAGGCACATGGTAAGATGGCTGCTAGCGATCATATGTCTAATTTTCAGTATTGCATTCTCACAGATTGCAAGATAAGAATTTGCAAACTGAGCTGTTTGTCTTTAAAAACGTCCCTAGTTACAGGTTATTTAGTGTGATGATAGCTTCAGTCTACTTGCAGCCTCTGTCGGCATACATGCCTGACTAGCGGCAGATTACGTTATGCTCTGCGTTATGCTACGGCAGAAGAGCTACCTAATTTTCCCCTCCTGTTCTCCCTCCACAGCTGTCCAATCTATATAAAAATTATGGGGAAACAATGACCCAGTTGCAGTCTTCTCATGGTGTGACCAGCAATGCTGGCAGAAAGAAAATCCTGAGTATGGAACCTACTGACAGAGGGTACAATTTGTTTTGTAATATGGCCAATTTGCTGTCAGCTTTCGCATTAGGAATCTGTTTCTGAATATCTGGGTATAGTTGCCTGCTCGTCAGAAACTAAAAATAATTGCTTTAGGAGAGGGAACAGAATTTGAAAATATTTCTCCTTGACATCTGTGGTCTCGGATGCTACTGTAGCCAAATGGGGACTGTCAATCACCATTTGAAAAGATCCAGAAAATAACAGAGTTAAACCAACTCATTTTTTTTCTTTCTGAAAAGCAGTATCATAGCTGGCTAAATAAGGTCTATACTGAAGGAGAGGGGAGGGGAAGAGGGAGCATGTGCTTGTGTTGTAACATGACTCCTTACTCATCAGATGGCACCCATCATCATCACAACCACAGCCTTTCAGTGTGCTGGAATAAACTAATTATCTCACTGACAACTCAGGTTTTAATCCCCATTTGTAAGCATTTGTCATGAGCCTTGGTCAGCCAGTTTTTAAAGATTGCCATGAATTATATATTGCTCCCTTTTTAAGGCTGCCTAAATAAGGACAATTACAATGCCCTGGAATGGGTTTCAATAAACACATTTGTGCTGGCTGCTGCCAGACAATGCAAATAGGACAAAGCTTTTTACAGTGCTAATTGTAGACTTCTAATATTCACTTCTTTTAGAGCTGAAGACTTTATTCAATGCCCATGAAAATATGCAGGGAAAGATCCTCATCGTAATGTGAATCAATGGAGCCACACTTTTGAAATGGTAAGATACTGGCCCCATAGAATTTATTGACTTCTGTAGAGTGCATCCAAGTTTAAATATCCCTTCATTCTTCTGCTCTGAATGTGTATTATATACACTTACTGGAGAGCAAATGAAAGCCAGGCTTCATCCCCCTTATCTCCAGGCACTTAACTGGGATGTTTCTAGGACCCTGCGTAGGATCCTTCATCTATCCTCAGTAAGGGAGTAGGTGATATTTGTCCTTAAAAACCTGGACAGGTGGAACAAAGGGCAGAACCAATGGTATTGAATAAAACTGAGGGAGAATTAAAAGAAAAAAAAAAAAAAAAAAAAAAAAAAAAAAAAA
>NC_048895.1:105958228-106003082 GCF_011077185.1 Oxyura jamaicensis
TAAAAAAAAAAAAAAAAAAAAAAAAAAAAAAAAAAAAAAAGAAAAGAAAAAGGGAAAATATCTTTGCAGTAAAAATTACTGTGGAAGATGTCCCTGATGGAATGATGTCTACGCTATCCAATAGTTACATTCATTACATGATGCAGGGCATCATGGCAAAGAAAAAAATATCTTATAATTAAGTAACTAAATGAAACAGTCCAAAACTCCCTCATTTTTGTAGTATCTGCTCAGATTGCACTGTACTATATGCTGTTAACAAATCAGCGAAGCAGTTCTCTTTATGGTATGCTTTGATACTTAATATATATCTTCAGGAAATACCTTCAGGAAAAGAGCTATTTTCTCCCATGTCCACATTGTTTTGCAAATTAACAGCTTAAACCAGATTCATCACTGGTGAAATTTTATTCACTTCAGTTGCATTAAGTGGAGATAGAACGCAAAACAATTGGCTTAGGGGCTTTACATTCCAGATCTTCAGCAATCTTTCCATGTAGCACATGCTTTCTATGTGTTTAACACACATTTTTAGACACCTGGAAGGATAAATAAATAGTAGGCATAAACTGCAGGTTAAAGCAGATTAAAGTGCTAGTTATCTGGGCATTACTTCCAACAATGTTCAGAAACAAAGGCCGTTTTGTATTTATGCACTAATTTTGCATGACTGTTTCAGTGTTAAAAGTACCATTGCTTTTCTGGTTGCCTGCCCAAGCTACCTACCTATGTGACACTGAGTACTTTGAGTGAAAAAATATTCTAGTGTATATAAAGCAGAAACAGTTAAACAAAAAAGAAGCAAATATCTTAACATTCCTTGCCATTCTAACATTTTTTCAGGTTGGAACAGGTTCTTCCTATTCACCTCATAGCTGCTGTCAAGGGTAAGTGTTCTTTTCATTCAGTATCAGGTAACATGAAGGTATTTACATGTTTTTATCCAGTAAGCTTTGATAAAAAGACTTTTTTATGGTATTCTCTTCTGTCCTTGAATATTTTTACAGTTATTTTCTATACTGCTTCCAGTTGTTCCTCATCTCTTTTGAAAATGTACACATCAAAAGTCTATCTACTTCATTTTTTTTCCTCAGGAGAAAAATAAACTTGGGGGTAGTTACATCTACTGATCAGGGTCATTTGCAGAGATGAAATCAAGTCCCTGTCTGTAGTCCCTGGTTACCTATTCACACATCTTTCTAAAAGTTCTTGTTTAACCATATGTTAGTTACAGTCTATAAATCTTTTTCATGATTTCATGATACAGATCTCCCTATGCCCTCAGTGCCTTACCCATTCCAAGGTACACTTCAAATTCCCTGCTCCCAGATGATTTTATTCTTATTATTCATTATTTAAGTTGTTAATACTCATACTGCGAGTGTAAGCTGAGTTAGGCTACTGATGCATCTAGACAGCTATAATGCTTGAGGGAGAGTGCAGAGTTGAAGGGGGCGTTCAGATTGTCACTCTGTATGACTGGCAAAGATGGTAAAGATCAGGAACGGCAGTATCTGTGAGGACTTATTTGTTAGAAGTGGTGATGGCAGGCAGGAAAATACATGTTTTGCTTCCTCCATAATGAACTTGATTTGTCAAATGCATACACATTAAAAAAATGTCTGAGAGAGAAGGCAGAATTTCAGTTTGTGCAGAAAGGTTGTATCTGCAGTCATACACAGTGCAGGCACAAGCATAAGCTCAGTCCCTGGAACTCATCTACCCACAATGTCAAATGGCTCAGCAGTCGTTGCCAGGTTTTTGACCTTGCCACTACTCCAGAAAATGATCTAGGAGCAGAGGTCAGGGACCACTCCCAAAGAGCATTTTAGATGAAACCATCCTGGTCTGAAAGGAAAGAAAATTTAACACTATGGAAGTGGCTGATGCCAGATGGCCTTAAAAATTGTGTAGTTAGTTTTTTTTTGTTTGTTAGTTTCTTTTTACAGATGTAGCTAAAGAATTGTGTCTGGAGTAGACTGGTGCATTTGTGAATATAGAGAACTCATAAGACATTTGGCAGCCAAAAGGCAGCCAAACCTCCCTAAGTCAATGAAAATATCCAATGATAAGATTCAGGGCGATCAGAGAAACCAAAGACAGACAAGAAAATCTTCATAGATCTTCAGACTGAATACTGGCATTAGAAACATTTTGGCATGGGACAGCCTTATAAGAAGGTTCCACTAGTTTGCATGACTGTACTATTCAGCTCAGTAGTTTTAAGGGCACCCTTTATTTTGTTAGATGGAAATCTCATCAGTAGCAATTTTGTCAGCTTCCAAGACATTGATGAAAATGTTGAAAAGCAGGATACGTAAAGCAGAAATAGACACCTGTATGACAATTCTCTATTGACAGCTATTTTTGTGATCTGTCAGTTAGCCATCTCTTAATCTGTCATTATGCCTTATTGTTATTGTATGGTACTGTGTACTTTAAGTGTCAAGCAACATGAAGCCATTCACCCTACAGGGGTCCAAATAAAGCTACACATACTGTTTTCTCAAATAATCATAGTCTTCTTGAAGTATCACTACAAATTCTTTGAGAAAAACTACTTTTCAGAAAACGATCTTCACCAGCTATAGTCCTTACCTTTCACTCTTTTGCAGTTGAATCTTATGTCAGCTGTGTCGCTCCCTCCCATCCAGGATTTGTATCACTATCCAGCCTGTGGTTACTCAAGTATTCCTACTTGCCTTTAATAAATAGTAGTATTATACTAACACTTTAATAGTTTCATGAAGTTGCAGCAGTTTTTATGGAAGTTACAAGTAAAAAGCATCATGCAAGATATATGAGGAACCAATTCTTCAAGAAGTCTCTGATGTAAGAAAATAAATACCAAAAAGACTACCCCTAGAATATGTTGTTTGATACTCTTTTTGGTTTCCATTTGGCTGGTGAGTGAATACAGGACTTAATCTTTCTTAAATGATTTAGATTCATGATTCACCTTTCCAAATTTAGAAAATAAGTATATACAGAGCATTTCTGCATTTTCTTTATCATTAATACTTTGATCATGTCCAAGTGCTTTACCATTTGAAATTCCAGTTCTTACTGCTTTTCATCCAGGTTGCTAGTTTTACTACACAATGGTGTACTATCACATCAATATATTTTGGCCATATCTCCTTCAGTTTGACTCTGTGTTGTATTTGTATTCTAATGAGATTTGACGCCCTAGTTGTGACTTGAAGAGCATCCTGTTTTTACAGCTCTTTCCCACTGGAAAATCATACAGCACTCTAAACTGAAAACTTCTATTGCACAGGCAAAGTTTTCTGCCTCATCCCTTTACTTGTTCACTTTCCAGCAGTATTCCACTGTATTTTTACAGATTAAAAATCTTGAGATAATCCACTGTCAAAAACACATGAAAAGGTCAGAATTGTTAGAAAGGCAACTTTGTGATCGTTTGAAGGAAAAGACAGAACAGATGCTGATCTACAGAGGTAAAGACCTTCAAAAGTAAATATTAGATACCTAACTAATGACCCTAAGACATGTTCATTACACAATTAGATTGCATGCATGGTATCTGAATAGCAGTATGTGCAATCTAATGCGTATAGACCAGAATTACATTGCTCTTTCATGCTTAAGAAACATGCCAGGTAAGCAGAAGACACTGGCTCCCTTTTTTACCTTTGTTTTGCTTAGCAGATTCATTGACATTTTCCTAAATGGGAAATGGACCAGGGTTGTATTTGAGTACATGGTTTCCTTTCTGGTTGTGAGTACTATTGCCATGACAAAGCTCATTCAGCATTTTGCAGCTGTGAGAAAATTGTAAAAAAAAGAAAAACAACACATTTTTCCTATAGGAAAATAAAACAAAATAAGAACAACAAGAAAAAAATCACCCTAGATCATTGCTGAATAGCAAAGAGATAGATCTCCATGCTGTGCTAATGTTTTGACTTCCCTGGTATCTGAAATAGTTCTGCAAATGTTTTCAGGAATCTGACATGAGGTGCCAGCAAAGCTGGCTCTGCAAGCAGTTGTGTTTATAATTGACAAAAGTCAGCAAGATTGCATGAGTTTCAGTGATTGGAGAATAAAACTTCACATATATGAGTGCTGAAAAGTGCTCAGAACATTTTAAATCCATTAGCTACAGTTGTCTTACTTGATAACTTCTATATGCATAAAGTACATATTTTTAAGGGATTTTTTTCTTTCTTTCTGATTGTCTTAATGTTGCAAAATTTTAAATCTGTAATTGCTGTGGGGGGGGGGAGTGAGGAGGGGGGTTGCTGATACATTCCAGATTGTGAGCTGTTGTTGCCCCCGAAGGCAAAGTTCTTTTATAAGCTTCAGCATCTCTAGGACCTTTTTTCCACCAAACAAAAATGCCAGAGACATCAAAGTGAGATACCATAAAGGTGACAAATTTGATGTTATCTGAATTGCTAGGAAACTGTATTCAGAATGCAAAAATCTTCACAAGGTATATGTTTCAGCCCTACATTTCTATACTTGTTGCATGAATTGTTAGGAGATAAGATGGTAATAAGCTAATTTAAAAGCTTATCTGAAAACAGGATCTTGATCTTGAAAATTAGTTGCATATCTCATCAAATTTCCTCTGCCTTCTTTTCCAAAATTATTGAAATGAGAATAGTATATTGTGATATGTTGAACATCTGATCATAGCAGATTACCTCATATTAAGAGAAGCACAAAACAACCTTTTTTTTTTTTTTTTTTTTTTTTTTTTCCTGCTTGGGGGTGCTTTTTTAATGCTTATATTTTGCCTAGGTCCAAGACTTAATCAGATCTGGAAAATAGCACTCATATTTTCCTTTAATTATGCCCATGCCACCCATCCCCATGTTTTTCCCCTGTGTTATAAATACCTATGATGATCTGATTAGTCAGTTTGCAGAACTAAAATGTCTGCAAAGAACCAGAATCATTCACAGCCACACAACTCTATTTCCAACACCGGACAGCAGGGTGAGTGCAAGCATTTGGCATGTAAACAAGACCTCTGTGTTTATACACATACTGTAAGTATTAGGTGCTAGTGAGCTGTTTCTAGCAGACATAGAACATCCGGATACTATTATATGTGGGAAAAAAATCGGGTTGATGGCTTACTTGGAATTAATAGTCACCCCTTTTTCCTCATCCATACAGATGATGCAAATGTCTTATAGCTTTTGTAGTTTTGAGGTCGCTAAGACTATTTCAAAGCCATAAGAAAGATCATACGACTTCACAAACAAAGGAATACGAAGCCAAAGAGGTCCATTGACCAAATGTACCTCAGTTAGGCTTCATATAGTGTAGCACAGACATACATTTCTATACATAGTCAGCATACAAATGTTGCCTTTGAATTGTGAGGAAAAATTTGGGGAGCTATCTGAACTTTAGAAGTGTCATCCCTTGTTTAAAAATAGCAATTATATCATAAAATAATTATTTAGACATTTTGGACATGAAATGAACTCCAACATCCAGCATTTGTACTTTTGATCTTTTCTGATTTAGCTCATAATGGCTACTGTAGAAGAAAGGACATTGACTTGTCTGGAAACCCACTGTTTTGAGCACCTTCTCTACAAAACAGAGAGAGTATTCCTTATTAGTAACTGAATTCAGCACAGTTTGATCAATTGGCATTTCTCTAGAGCCAGACAAATAAAAGACAACAAAGAAATAATGAAGAAATACACTTATGAAGTTCTTAGAAAATGAAAGTTCTATGTACTAGCCTTGCCTGCCTCATCTATATTGTAGTAAGTGTCAAAGTATGCTTTTAATATATTATCTACATAACTGTTATAACTCAGAAAGGCTATAAAAGGAAACAGATAATGTATGCCTTTTCATCATCATTTTATTTAGATAAAGCTAACCTGGTTTTATTACATTTTGTTTTAAATGACCCATTTTTTTGTCAGGGTGACCACTACCATTTATGTTTTAGAATAATCACCCCTGCGACTTCACTGGCATTTTATTGTTAATACTCAGGTAAAATGCAGTCATCTTTGACACAGAAAAGGCCGGCCACTTTCCAAAAAATCTCTGCTGAGAATGTCCAGACCAATCTGTACAGTAGCTCCAACAGCAGCCAGCAAATTCAGAATAAAACCAGGCAAGACAGCTGGAAACCAGCCAGGTGGCAGTCCTCATTTACACATAAGCAGCAGCTCTTACATTTAATAAACCAGCATAGCTCCATGGCCCTGTGCCGACATACATTAGGTGAAAGCCCACACATCCATTTTTTTTTCAGTGTTAGCTCTCTTTTTCAGGTCTACTGGCTTCCAGAGAGCATATGCAGTGCCCACCAGCTTGACAAAAGCATGCCTTATCCACAAGCAGCCAGCAATGCTGCCCTGCTCAGTTGCACAGCAATGTATGCCATTCGTAATGGGGTCACTTGGCTTCTCCACGCTGTAAAGACAGATTTCAGAGTAGTACTGCAATGGTCTGTTGCTCTCTAAAGAAGCATCCATTTAGGAGCTAACGGTTCTAATCCCAAACTCACTCACAAATTAAGCAGCTGAGTCTTTCCCCATAAAGACCTCAGACTTCTTATAATTTTATGTTTAAAAAAGGTGAACTGCTGTACTAGAAATAAAAAAACAAGCGATGTTACTGTTCAAGGTCATCATAGACTAAATAAATCATAGAATATGCCACAAATAATAGAACAAGACCATATGCAAAGCTATGATTTGGACTTTTCCTGGAGTTAGGAAAAAAAAAAAAAAAAAGATTTCCATTGTCTTCCAGTACACTACCAGGATGCTGCTCAGGTGCATCTTATTTTTTGTCTGCTATTTTCTCCTATTGCTGCTCTCAAAAAAGAAACCAACAGCAATGGGTAAAACAAAACAAAACAAAAAAAATATGAATGACTAAGACACTGAGTGGAAAATATTATTTCACATTTATCTAAAGGTTTCTTTTGTGGCCATAATACATTTATTCAGCTAGATCAGGATAAACTAAGGTTAAATGAATAATGAGCATTTGTTCTCTCCCCAGCAGGAAATGCTAAAGAAACAATTTGCTTGAAGACAATTACCGGGGTGATGCTAGGTGTCCTCTTCGTGTTGTGACAGAAGAGATAAGAAAACAAGAGTTACATTTTATGGATTTTTTTCTAAGCATTCTTCACATTCCTCTACCTGCCACTGACAATGACATTAGTAGGCTGATCAGCATTCCTTTAATGAGCAAACAGATGGCTGGCTTTTAAAAATCTCAACCTTTCTGTGTTTGGATCAGGATCAGATTCAGTGCTGACACAGTGATTTCAATGGTCACTAAGATAATGGAAACGTGAAAAACATTTTCTAATAGTACTATTTCTTTTCTGAAAGGCTGTGCCTCTTTAAGTAGTCACAATGTTTGACATCCAAAGTTGTCACACAATGGTAATGAGCTTAGATTTAATTATCATTAAAGTGCTATGGCTCTGGGAAACGTCTCCTGTGTTAGTCTCTGGAAGACCAAACAATTGTATAATTATGACTGTGCCATGCCTCATCCACAAACAGTGGGATTGTATCTTGTGAATAATCCAATCAGTGTATTTACCCACAGGGTAAACCACTACCATTTGTTTATCGTATGTATGTAGATGCGTTACTGACACCAAGAAATAGCAATAATACGTAGTAAAAATATGTGTATGTTTAACCTGTGGCAGTTTATGGCTAAAATTACACATTTAAATGCTGCTTCAAGACATGACCATTGTCCCCATTTCCCTTTTGTAATTTAGCTGACCTGAAGTCTATATTCACAGAGGAGTACCGTTACATAGATCTCCTAGAATAAAATGGTCCATTCACTCCTCCCTCTGACCTTCTGGGAGTGCTAAAAGATAAAGAGAAATACATTTATTCTAATGTAAGTAACTATGGCTGCAGGCTATTTGGACAATAATGATGGGCTGATATCAAGGACTTTAGGTCCATTCTAGCAGTTGTCAGACATATGAAGCTATCATGCAGATCAGACCAGACACTTTACACCATTCCCTCTGTAGAAGTACTGGACTGAAGAATACCTAACACATTTTGTGTTTTCTACACAGGTTGCTTATTACTCTATTGAGAGTGAACAGAAAAACAAGTTTCTTTTGTCTCTTTTTTGTTTTGTTTTGTTTGCTTGTTCCTACTTTTGTTCCTTGTCTCAACACACTCAGACCCCTAATTCTTTGATTCTGGGCCGAACTGAGCTCTATATGGACTGTGGTAATTTAAGGTTTCTTCAGATGTTCAACCTAAAGCTAAGAGTCTACATAAATACTGACCAACTCAACCCATCTACAGATTTGGTTCTAGCAGGAGCCACTTACTCCACCAGTACAAGGGAACTTTCATGTTCAGATGTTAGATTTGCTGATATTTGGACTATGTGTAAAGCCAAAAACATCTGCAACAGATTTGTGCTTGTAATACCAATTACACTCTCTCTAATATTGTTTTAGGTTAAGTCTGAAGACGGAATGGTGAAGAATATACTATTTTTGTAGTTGGGCTCATTTTTCAGGCACCTTCATGAACCAAAGCCACACATTCATACAGGTAATTTTAAAGTTAAATAGATTATTCTGAATTATGGATTTAAATATTGTTTATTTATAAAATATATACAACTGTCCATCTGACAGTCATAGTTAGGAAATCACTGGCTCTTCTTGCTGTCTCATGACACTTACTTTTTACATATTAAAGTCCAGATGAATAAGTAAACAAAATGTTACAGAAATCCGTGGGCTCTATTGGAGAGGAAACACTAATACGTTACTCTTTGAGGACCAAAACCTTGTACTAGTAGGTTTCTTGCTTGTAAGTGAAATAATTTTTTAATGTTGTATTGATCCATGTCACTCTGAAACAGAATATCATAATATCTACCTGAATCTGAAATAGAAAATCATGAATAGATTATTACAAGACCCACACACCATTTCAGCATTATTTAATACAAAGTTCTACAGTATATCCATGGACTCATTCCTCTTGTCCTTGTATAGACTAAATGGCAGCCATAATCAAAATAGGTTAAGTAAATGATGATGAAATCAGACCCCAAATGTTTGTTCATTTTATGAGAAAAAAAGTGAATGAAATGTCCTGAAACACTATAAAATATGGATTTGTTATTCAAGTCATAGAAATGATTTTGAAGAAAGTATTTTAGTGTCCCAAGTAAATGTATAATTAGGCATTTTATATTTACCCAAGGGATAAGAACAGGTTGAAGAAACTGTTAAGGTTCTTTGATAACTTATACAAACTTTTCTGTCTACTGTCAGTCTACTTTGGAAATAACTCTCTGTGTAGTGCTGGTAGAGGTACTACATAACAGTAACTTCAGTTACAATGGTATGCAGATCAAAAGGTAACCTGAAAGGCCTTTTTAGCTGCTAAAATCCTACCTGAACTTGATATGCCCTAATTTAGAAATCTGTTATACATGTGGTCTTAAAGTTCTTTTTGTTCTTCACAACCTCCTATTTTCCAAGACAGGTATGTAATATGGGCTGATATAGCTATAAACACTGAGGCAATTCTTTTGTGACTCTGGTCTGATTTCACAATAAATTCTGCAAATTCAGTTTTCAGCAGTACTTTAAGTTTTACAGGAGCACTAAACTAAGCAGGGTGTTATTCTGGGATACTACACCTTTCTAGGAAAACCATGCTTTCCCAGGGTGTATAGTTCATCTCAAATGTCACCTTGCAATTAAGTTGTTTTATGAGTCCGTTAATCAAGTGATCAGGTCCATTGATCACTCGTGATTTGGGCTTTCCTATCTTTTGTTTACATTTATAATTCAAGTTGGCTAGAATAGAGTCAATTTGTCTTTTCATTTTGTTGTACAGAACCTATTTTTGTCAGGCTGTGGGCTACATCTGGGGCTTCCAGAATCTTTGACAACAGTAATAATAAACATTAACATCAATTAACTCAGCCTTTAGTGCCTGTAAACTATCTGCTAGTTATTTCAAAATACAAAACAAATCCTATTAAAAATAATCCAGATGACGCATTCTACCAGACACAGCCTGGTAGGTAGCAACAAGAGCAGAACTGGTCCAAAAGAGAGATAAGCCAGGAGCTGAGGGTGCCACAGCACAGGTAGAACAGTGACCAGCCTGACCAGGATATAGTCCTGCAGCATTTGACCGGGACCGGGTTGGTGACAGTGACAGGTCCCATTGGCAGTCCCAGATATGGTGAGGAAACAAGCCATATCTGGGGTCCATTCAGTCAGGAACAGCAGGAGACAAGGCCAGAGACAGGGCTGGAGACACAGCAAACTACAGCACAGGTCCAGGGTCCATCCAGCAAGTCCAGTCAGTAAGTCAGGACACCAGGAGACAGGGCTGGGCATAGGTTGTTCTGAACATTCACTATTCATAAGGAAAACTGGCCATTTATTCCTCTGTGGGATGATTTTGCTCCCCAGCTGATGTCTTTCAACTTACAAACTGGCCCTAGGACACCTCTCTGAACCCTGTTAGGATGAATATACACAGCCATATGTACACACACACAGCCATACATACACACCTATTCAGGCACATTATTAATCAGTCCTGCAAATGACCAAGTGGCATGATCACTCCCTTTTTAAGATCTTTTGTACCAAGAACTTGTTCAGCAGTTACTCTGACATATACCACTTTCAAATCAGTTCAGAGTAAATCAGCATATTCAGATGTTAGATTGCAATGAGCATCTTCTCTAAGTACCACTTACCACAAGCACTGATGTAAAACAGTCCCATTCTTTTTTTCCTGTATGAACTTGCAGACTGAGACTCACCATTCTTTGACAATTAACTTCCCTTGAGATTCTGAACTGTCAGCTAGTATTATAATATCCTGGGCAAACTTAGTTTCCTTTAATCTCAGCATCTGAGATTGCTGCCATCTGAGAAATGATATACCCATTTTTGGCCCCAGGCATGGTGTCTCCAAATAGCAAGACATCTGTATGACCACCTCCAGGTCTCGGCTGGCTTTCAGTAGCACATTCAAGTAATCCATTAGGTAACTTTGTTCTAAATCCAATTTGTTCTTTAATAAAGTGTTCTACTGTTATCCATCAATATTGTGTCTGGTGACTTTCCACAGACAATAAAAGCCTATAGAAAGATCTTTGGTGGATATCAGGAAATATCTAACAGCCTTCAAGTGTTCCTAGAAATGAAACAGAAGAACACAGAATCTTTAGCAACTAGAATAGAGATATGTACATCTAAGTACAAATCACAGTGAAGCATTAAAATACTCAACTATCTTGTCTATTAGTAGATATTTCCAATGTTTAAAATCAATATGTGAATTAAAAATAACAATAACTTAGTAAGAGAGGGAAATGCTGGAAATGAGGGAAAAGACTTTTTTTAAAAAAAATATTTCTAAATGTTTCTTAAGGTAATTTATGTTTCTAGCTCACAGATTATACTTGGAAAGCTGCACTTAGTTGATTCAGTAGAGTGTAACTGCAAATGCAGCTGTTGAAAACTGAATTGTTTATTCTATTGCTATGAGTTCCTGGCTGTGACCAGATGCACCCAGCTGTTAACCAGTTGCTTCTCTCTGCTTATCTCCTGGCAACCAGATGATCAACAAGCCCTACAAAATGGTTATAATTGACTAGAAATAGGAAACAGTTTAGACATTTACCTCCCATCCAATGATAAAGTGATTAATTATTTATTTAAGATTACGAATCCTTTGTGTGACTTTATGTGCTCATAGACTGATTTTAGAAAGACTAATTCTGTGTTTAAAGTTATACTGTGCTTAAATATGAGCTTAAACACATGCTTAGCTAAGCATCTCAGAAAGAAAAGCACAGGCAAAAGATACAGATAGTATTCTGGCATTTAATCTTGTAAATGCTTCAGGGTATGACCAAAAAAGTTGAAGGCATTGATTATACTCAAAAAAGTAAAGCGATATTTGTCACATTGATCTCCTCTGTTCTCTACACAACTTAGTTTCCCTAGCCTGTATTTAATATGCGCATTATTTAAACACTGAACTATTATGAGTTCCTCCTAAGCTCTTTGATACCATGATAGTCCCTCAACACTTCACAAAAGGCAATGAATTTATCTTCACAACCCTTCTGTGAGTAAAAATTGTTACTAAAAAAATTGAAAAAATGCCAAAGCAATCAAAATGTTAGTTCTGGAAGTCCATTCTTTACATATGCGTCCTCCTTTTTGTAATATTTTACATGGTACAACCACAGACCCCTGCTGCAGTTTTAGTGCTTTAGAATTCTTTAAGTCAAGGCCCAAAAATGTCGTGGCACCCTGAAAAAAAAATAACATGCAACTCCTCACCAAATTTGAAAATCTGGTTAAAAATAACTTGCCAAACAGAAGGAAGACAGGCATAAAATTATATTTTGTAAGACATTTTCTAACTTACTTGATCTTGAGATCTTTCTTTCTCTTTCTGCCATATTTTGCCTCGTTCAACTTCTGCAACCCCTCTGAGTGCAACATTTTGCACTTCATAACACTGATACAGGTTCTGGAGAAAGACAGCCTTTGCACTGTGGGATTCTAGAGTAAAAATAGGATGTGTTGCCATCAAGAGACTGCAACATGAACAGACAACAGCTGAACTAGGGATGCATGGTTATTTTTAAATGTGAAGTTTCCTTATAAATTTAATGTTCCTTATAAATTTAATGATTTTGGTACATGAGAGATTGAATCTTCAATCATACAACATTGATATTGATACATAGTTTATTTCTTGGAAGAACTTCAATACCAGTAAAAGAGATGAAAGTAAGCAGAAAAATGGATTCTGGACCAATTGAGGAACTCCAGAGATAATTCCATATGACCCCTCTTTAAGTTTACACTTCATGGTGAGGTAGATGCCAGCACAAACTAAACTTAGAAATCACTAGCCTAAAACATCTTCTCCACCTATTCATGTTTTTACTGATTCACAAAAGAGACCTTTCCTACAACAGTAACAAACAGGGCTTTCAAGAAAGATTTTTTTAAAAAATCCTTCAAGCCCAAACTAGTTTGACTAGCAATGAAGAAGTCAGTTAAGATTAACTCTTGGCAATCCTTCACAATTTCTACACAACCAAAAAGCACAACAGATTTCTCCTTCCGTATAAGTTCATTCAGAACCTACCCAAACCACATTAATGTTCATCTAAGTGAAGAAAGTAGACCTAGCATATTCTTGATTCATACCAAGACTGAAAATACCTTAGTGGTACTAGAAATGGTCTACTACACTATTCTCTTGTCTGTCACAAATCTCTTTCCAGCTTAACTTTGCCAACCACAGAATTTTCTTGCCTTATTCTGAAGAAATGGCATGCCCACCACCATGTGTAAGAGGCTTCTCGTCTTCTCTGGAAAGACATACCCAACAATAGTAGTAGGGAAGTATCACATTGCTAGGATCACATCTTTTTCTGGTTGTTCCAGCACTTCACATGCAAAAACAAACATCAAACTTAATGTCAGCAACAAGTAGGTAATAAGCAGCTGTAACTTTTCTCAGGAATATCATTATCAAAATACCCCAGTACTTGGATAAAATCTGTTAAAAGGTAAAGAACAGTAGACAGAAACTGAACCTCACATAGACAAGAGATATAATGATGGAAAGCATTTCATTTCAAAGGGAAACTTTTCAGAGTTTATAGCTAAATTAGAAGGGTTTTGTTGGTAATATATATGCCCAACCAATGAACTAAATCTGCAGCATGAGTAATACATGCTATCATCTCTGGATAGGTTAATCTTTTTTTTTTCTTTTTTTTTTTTTGGCTACGTATGACCTATGTCAGTCATTTTAATGCCCATCACAAAACCCAGGCATCGTTTTGTGTGCTTGGTTGTGAGCTTGTTTTTTATTTTTCCTGAACATGAGAGGCCTAAACATGGGAATCTAAACTTATCATGCTGTGGACTGAATTTACCTGCACATCATTTTCCAGTTTGTCAAGGTCTGGAACTTCTGACCTAGTCCTAATGACAGCAAAGTAGACAACAGCACCCAGTGAACTCCAGCAAATGAGTAACTTGTGTTGTATGTTTTCAGAAGCAAGACCAGAGAGCTCACATATGTATCAACATTTCAAAGACTAATTTCAGAAATCTAAAGATGACTCATGATGCTTAAATGTTTAGAAGCAGCAATTTCATGTGGCAATTATTGTGCCACATTTATTATATCAAATGTATTAATTGTTTTTACTTAGATTCCACTTTCATAGTGCATTTGCAATAAATGAGGAGTCTGCATGGCTCTCTGGGCTGGTTCCCACACAAAAGTGTTCTGGTTCCTACAGAATACAATGTAAAGTCACGGCTTTTTTTTTGTTTTAACCCAAGACAATCCATTTCCTGGATGGATTAGATATTTTGGATTAAGAATGCAGTTAGCAAATAGGCTCTTACATAGTGAAAATTCTCACAATAAGGGCATCAGTTATTTCTATAGGAAACTCTGTTCTGTTAGAATTTTCTTGGAAGATGGTCTGAATGTCAACATACCCCTTTTAGGAATTAATTTCTCAGCATCCTTACACAGTACTTTTTGAGCTGTCTTTTTAGTAGAAATATAAACTCAAATGTATATGAAAAAAGACAAAACACACAAACTTAAACTTTGCCTAGACAGGATATTTCACTGTACATGAATTTTCTCAGTGTAGAATTTCAGATTCCAAAGACAGTAAAAAAAAATTTAAGGGACAGTAAAAACTGTATCACAGAAAAGCATTTACCACAGTATTATGAAGTCTATGGACTTTCATGATACTTTGTAATCTGCTTGATATTCACACTTCTAACAACTTCTGACTATTTGAAAATCTTAGCATCAGTTTCTTGATCTTGATGGAAAGCTTAGAAAATGCACCTCAACGAGCAAAATCAGCAAATAAAAGCCAAATATTTTAGGATATTTCATGACTTTGTTGGGACTTGACTCATATTTAAATGTCTAGCATTACTAACAGTGGTATTCCTCTACATGGAAGTTAAGATAGCTGCTTTTATCTCCATTCTACTTTTCATAGTCCAATGCCAAAGCACAGTGTTATTCTTTTACATCTGGCATTTGTAAGCCTCATTGTTGGGATATACACCACTGAAACAGTTCTTCATTTTCCGAAGCAAATGCTTTTTCTAAAGATTCAGAAGCCATATTATTAATTTCCTGATTTATTTTTGGTATGCTCATAAAGAAAGACTTCTATATGTCTGCAAATATTGGATACAAGAAGAGGCCCTGAAACACGATAATGATAGCTAATAAAATATAAAAGCTTTGCTTTGCATACACAGTAATAAAACTACTTCTCTGGTAGGATATAAAGTTAACATCTCTTTCTAAACTGCTTCAGCACTTGTGCTCACAAATGTTATGCTACTAAGCCTAAAGGAACATAAACATTATTTTATGGTATAGCATATACTTAGAATAGAAATAGTGCACTATTAAAGAGAGAGACTCTCTAACCCTTTTGAAGACCATAGTTCCCATTTGATTGATGAATTAGAAGATCATAGGGAGCATTGTCACATACAAAAAGTCAGGGCTGATAAGCCTAGAGGACACATATTTAATCTTCAAGAGGAAAAAGGAAAAACTAACAGAGCAATACTGAAATTCAAAAGGCAAGAAGCAGCTGGCTTTAAATTAATACCTATTTAAATGGTGTAGATGGAAATAGGCCAACTTTGAAAGCAATTTAGAGGAATCCTATTTCTACCATATCACTAATCACTGAACTTTATGAATTAGTTCTATTATTTTTAAAACTCCATTAATCATATCTACTTAAGAAAAAAGTAACCATACATTAGTTCTTCAATACAGCAAATCATACTACAGTTGTATTTCAGGGTGGGATGTTGTCATTATGAAGCTTATAAGTTATAAAGCTCTACAAGGTACTTGTGAAAAAGAGCAACTGTTCTTATAGAAGAGGAATTTCAATTTGATTGTACTAAGAGTGCAACTCAACAAGAGTGCCGTTAATTATTACAGAATCTCCACATAGCAATGGAACTATATTCCCTCCTCAAGTGCTTTTCTCAGTCTTCCTCTGTAAGGAAAGAGGAGGCAGGGTATGAGTTGCATAGGATGCACAAGAACAGCTGCACTAAACCAGCTGTAAATTGGTTTCCAACTTTAGCTTCAAACTATACAAGGGGTTGCTAATGTTGCATAACTCACAAATCCTGCATGGTCCTCTAGGAAATGAAACTGCAGTTACTATTCAGACAGAACTCACTGATACATTTCTGCATTTGCACTCCTTTGTTTGAGAAAATCAAAATCTGAATCATGCTGCTCGGCTATGATTGCTTACATAAACATACCGTCCCACCAAAAAACATGCTGGCCTGCCAATGGTTTGCATGCACATTCTTTCAGTACTTGAAGTATTGGTTCTTCACAAGAAAAGCTGCTGGATAATGCAATTTAGCCAAAACCCAAAT
Organism: Oxyura jamaicensis; assembly: GCF_011077185.1. Classification (NCBI taxonomy): domain Eukaryota; kingdom Metazoa; phylum Chordata; class Aves; order Anseriformes; family Anatidae; genus Oxyura; species Oxyura jamaicensis. Next base: position 105,974,733 of record NC_048895.1, read on the forward strand.
AATTACTACTTATTTGAACTGCAGCAGTTCTTAGAAATTCCACCTGATCTCAGCATCACATTGTGCTATGCACTTTACAGACACACAAAAGTTTAGGACATCACTGAAGAGTCTATTAGCTGAATACAGCAAAACCAAGACACAGGAATAATTGGATCAAGGCTGCACAACAAAGCTCTGGCAAAATTTACAGGAGAAGCTAGATATCTTAATACAATGTTTTAAATATTACATCATGAACACTTAAGCAAACAACAAAAAAGTATAAAAAACAAACCACAAAACTTTCAGACACAATACTTAAAGAATATATATTATTTTTAGAATAAAAGATTCAGTGTTTTCTTTTCCTGTGACAGAACCCAGAATCCTTTTAACTAATTTGTTGAGGAAATATGCCACAGTGGAATTTAGTATGACTGATTAAACTATGTTAATACATTTTCCAGCTTTGGGTCCCAAGTCCCATTGCCCTATCTATGACCTTTCTAACTCAGGAATTATGTTACTTGTTCTACTAACAAGCATCCATCCATGCCACAGGATATCATGGTTGAACAGAAATTATTTGAAGTGCAAGCATAAAACAAAGACTATATGACATATGAAGCATATGCATACATCTGATGGTATTACAGTTGCTACATAAAATCACTATTAAAAGTAATTTTTAGATTGATCCCTCTTATTCTGATTAAGTATAACCTGTAAGTCAGCCCACGACACATCACAATCCCAGTATCTCATCTAGCAAGGCATTCCCATGCAAAGGTGCTTATGTGGGGAAAATTAGCAGCTGGGAAAATCAGTCACCTTTTTAGGTTACTTTCATGGAAAACTCAGTGCTTTACTTCTCATCTTTGTTACTTCTGAAATATATCTCGCTACCACAAAACCACAAATGCATAACAAAAGTAACGTATACATATTCTGTTTGGTGAGGGGTTTTTTTGTGACTCCTGGGAACTGTTTCTAACAGTCTGACCAGGATTCAGCTCATCTGGTTGTTGGAGGATGGTGAGCTGAACATTTGATCTTGAAAGTACTAGCGATCATCCATGACTTTCTTCTTCAGACTGACACTCGTAAGCTCTGATTCAGAGTCTACAGCACAGAAATACAGCAACGGACTAGAAAATTTGTCTAGGCAGCTTCACTGTGAATCTCTTTACCAGATTCAAACCTCAGGTACCAATCCAGCAAAACTTGTAAGCACATAAAATAGCTAATCCTGTGAGTGACAGCGGGACAAAACAATCTGAATATACATCAGCATGTGGTGATACAATTTGTTGGTTTTTAAATCTAATTCCCATTGAAGCCTGTTCATTCTTGTTGAAATATATATAGCTTTAGTAAGAATATACACCAAGAAATACATATTTCTCTTCACAGTGCCCTGTTATCTCTTCCCTTTCTCATCCCTTGAGCACTTACTTGATCTTGTCTTCCATTCATAAAATCTTGCGAAACCACACCACCTCAGCAGCATCCTGCAAGCTGTCCTCAGTACCCATCACAACGAGGAAAACGGAGTTGTCTAGCCACTGTCTCTTGATCCTGTGGGAGTAACTGTGTTAATTATCAAAACATAGAGGAAATGATTCTCACTTGCTTTAAGGCCCCTTCAAGGCTACAGCAGAGTGAGCTGACTCAGTGTAAATACAGCTCATTAAGTTTAATGCAGCTGAGGCCTGATGATGTCTGGCCACTCTAGTGCAAGGAAAAGTTTTTCTTGCGCTTTTGGTACTATTTCTACTGCAGAGTTTTCTACTTCCTTCCTGTGACTAAGGCAATTTTTAGCTATTTATGGACAACTCACGCAGTCTTAACCTGGACTGGGAAGCAAGGGGCATGAAATATCTGCTGTCCTATCCGTTCTCATTCTTATTGCTATGCACAAAGAATTCTGCAGGGGAGGAAAAAAAATCTACTTTTTTTTCCATCACATTTTTTTAGCATTACATCAGACAAACCGTACTGAAAAAAGGGTAGTATTTCTACTGTAAGTGTCTGTGATAACAAGAGGCTTTTCCATTCAAAATGTAAATGCTGGTAGTATCAACATCTGGAGGACTGTAGCCTTAGGCACCATTACAAGAAGCAAGAGATCTGGACAGGATACATTCAATCTTGCTTTAATGGTATGATGTTCTGCCAAGATAAACGTCTAAGCTTTGACATATTTTATTTTGAAAAATGTTATCGTCAGGTGTAAAGGAAATTCCTCTTCACTGAGGAGAGTTTTGTAGCAGCGTATTCGATGACATAATTACTATGTGACTACATATTTAATGAACATCTTTCCTGACCTGAACAAACAAGAAGCAACAAACATTTTTTCTGATGACATCCCCATGTGCCAGCAAATTTAAATAACAATAAAAAGAAAGGGCTCTTTCTCACTAAAGGCTATATGGGAATTATTTTACTTTAGTGCTGAATTTTAAGTCCATTTCTCTTAAAGCAAGTCAGATACTCAAATGCTTCTTACACCAAGCCTCTCTGCCCTCAACCTTACACAAAATCTCAATTCCTGACATCCATTTTGCCATGCCTTACTTTTTGCTTCAACTAAAAATAGTTACATCCCCTTGCTGTGACTGCTCTGATTTACAGGTGCCATCTTCATCTCCAAACCTAATTACTCACACTGTTATGGACAGTTCAAAACAGTTTGGTTCTAGCTTTGATGGGCCTTAATAAAATCTAGAATGAGGGTGCACTCACCACATATCCTGCACAGGGCTGTAATGGCAAAATAAAAAAGACCTGCCTGGGAAAAACTGAACATGTAATACAGCCTTATATGTTCAGCTTATGAGCCTTTAACCACTGAGCAGTCATTTATATGAGTAAGTGTGAAAAAAGGAGGATGTAAAATTTAGGAAGAATTACAGGAAGCATACAAAATGCCAAAATTTCCGAAGGTGCCACAGAATCACCAGAGTGACCCAGGTACTGCTAAATTCAGTTCAGCAATGCCTAATTACTAGGCATCCTCAAATTAGGACGTATGTTGCTGAATACTGTTACTTAGGAGTGAACATCTGTGGCTGAATCTGCTTCCAAAGAGACCCGAAACCACTTTTCTCAGGACTTTGGAGCTCTCAGTCCCAAAGAGTTTACAGTACAGAAGCATACTTCAAAGTGAGTAATACCGTGATGATTGTAGAAAAGACTGTCAGCTGGTTTAAATCAGTACAAGTTTACTGAAATCAACCAGCTACAAGTCTACTACGGGGATGTGAATTAAAATCGTAGAATCATGTTCAAGTAGCAATGCTTTATGGTAAATCCATCGGAAACACTATTAAACCCCCCTTTCTTTGGACTAAAGAAACATTTTCATGAAGAAAAATTGGACATTTCACTGATAATCACACTGCACTCCTCACAGTGCTGTGTACTCAACTGCAGCTGTTTTTGGAATGCCGTTCCAAAACTTGCATTTCAGCAGCTCAGACACATAGCTTCAGCTTGGTTGGGTCATCTTTGCCTCCATGATCCACATGCACCACAGATGTAAAAAAAAAAAAAAAAAAATCATATCTTTTATATCTAATTCAGTTTGTACTTTTTTACTGTAGCATTAATGTAACACAACATGAGTATTTCCCAGGAGAAGTATTTGTCATTATAACACAGGGCTCAATTCATTCACTAAAGCAAAAGTTTGCAGAGCTCCTGGAAGTGGCCAGCTTCAGATAACGAGACCATTGGATTAAATATAGGTTTAGACTTCTTTTTTTAATCTTTCCCTTTATCTCCATCCAAATCCCCACTCCCTTTTGGCTGCTGTCACTACAGCACTTCAGATTCTGGCACGGAACCAGTAAAGGAGGTATTTCAAGAGATGGTAAATCAACTTATTCAATGCTCTCTCTGGCTTCCTTTCTCAGAGGTCAAATATGTTTTCAAACCAGTAAAAGAAGTGAAAGTTCTTTCAAGTCTCACTTCTCACAAGGCAGGACAAGCAGAGGGGGGTTTCCAATACTCGCTGCTAACGGCATGCAGTTCTCAGAAGAGCCTCTTTTCTTCTCTGATCCATAGGACATGCACAAAGGCTTACTCATTACCTTTTCATATTTTCTCCAAAATACCAAATACAGACCTATCAGCATAATGGGTCACGGAATGTACACATACACCACATTTCATTTTCCATCTTTATTTTTAACTTGGACTCCCAATTCAGCTCCAAGAAAAAAATGCCAACATTACTTTGTATATAGAAACTCTCTCAGGGATCATTTCATGAGAACAAGCCTGTACAGACAACATACTATTAACATGTAGTTACTCTCTACTGCTGTTATATACATGTTGTATATAACAATATCCCAGTTCCAAAGAGGTTGAAACACATTTTTGTAAATATAGTGAAAAATCTTGTATTCACATTACCAACAACAAATAAATGACAGCAATGGCATGATTCACAGACCAGGTGGAAATGTCAGTGCATCTCAGAAGGAGCTGCAGAAACAGCATACATTTTTATAACCTTGTTTAACAGTGACACATCTTTCTATGCAATTATACCAACTTGTGGCCAAATCCAAACGTACTGCACTCCAAGTAATATTGCAAAACACGTATACAACCATCCTGACAGCTGGACAAGCCTGAATAATTTGTCAAAAGACTAATCACCACTTCAGCATTTCACTGCTTCATGCCAAATTTACCTTTCATTTTTTACGGCAGTTGCTGACCAACACTCAGCACTCGTTACTTTTAAACATGATGATATTATTTGAGAATAGGTTTCAACTATTTATATACTTCATTAACTCTTTTTGAAGGTTAACATAAAGTATGGGAGGAAAGGAAAATGGAAAACAAAAATAATAGTATCACCACTAAAAATATTGATTTTTTTTGTTCAAATTAGTTTCAAAACTAATTTATAGCTTTATGAAAGTGATGCTTTAGTTTAACAAAGCAATTGGAGCCAACTCAGAGCAGCTGCACGTACTTCTATGGCAGGAGGTAAGATTAAATTACATAATGAACATTGCTTGTTAGGCTTTATTCATCTCCCATTAAAGCAGACTAAAGCAAGTCAAACAGATTATGGCTAGTGATCTCTACTGACTAGAAAGGTAGCCTGTAATGTCTATCACCAATGTACATGTCTGCATTGCAGCCATCCCTTAAGGTGAAATGAATTCACCTCTGTTTCTTTCCAGTATTTAGTCTTTCTATAGAGTAGAGCAATCCTATCTTCACTGCAGAGCATTGTTCCACCACCACATCAGCAGAAACATGGTACATACTGAAAACCTTTTTAACAAGCTTACTTAGGTTTTTACAGGCTTACTTAGCAACATTCAATTTTCCAGTTCTCAAAACACTTGACGGAGGTGCTAACCATCATTATCCCTGTTTCACAAGTGAGGAAAATTGAAAGTTAACATGGAAGATAGCATGACCTTGCCTGAATGAAAACATTTCCACATTTCACCCTACCTTAGAATTACCATCACCTATTGTGAATCTAGCTCTGCTACATACTATTCAATAAATTCACAGGCCTGAAAAGTTAGTATAAAGATTAATAAGAAAAATATTAAATGAACAAGGTAAAATATTTTTTCTCTTTTAACAACTTTAGACAAATGCTATCCCTGTGTAGCAGACAGTATGTCCAGTCAGCACGCTGTAGCATGATGCAGTTGCCCAGCTGGCATTGCTTAAGCTAGCACCAGAATGAAACACACTGCAGCACTTTCAAAATTATAGGCAAAGTTATTAGCCTTGTGAAGTGACAAAATCTACTGTCTTGAGTAGCAGGCCAGGCAAGTACAATTTATATATCTGCTAGTACTTGAGCTATCACCAATATACTATGCTTTACCAGCGCAGTCTAGGTGAGCTGGGGACTGTTTGCATTATGCTCTACTGCATCATGTAGACATATTCTAAATTTTCTGTAAGGGCATCTAATTAAAACAGTAGGGTGGATTGTCATATAAAAAAGAAAAATAGTGTAGACAAGATTCAATGTCTTTTTTTTTTTTTTTTTTTTTTCCAGAAACTGGAAAACAGTTTTGACCATTTACTCCTATATGGTAAGCTGGAGTATAAAAGCATTTTTACACACACATTTTTACACACACACACACGCGTGTACACAAACATATACACAGACACATGCTTCTCTATAAATATAATACTCTGTTCCCACTGGTATGTTCACCTACATTCACCTTTGTTGCTATTTGCTCTAAGTACATTTAACTACAAAACCATTGATATTCTCTTAATTACACACACACACACACACGATACTTTGAGTATTTTTTTCCTGAGTAGGAAGAAAACTCATCCTCCACACCATGATGCACTTGGAAGGAGGATGCCTACCAACCTTGTATGTGCACTGCCATCCTGCCAAGAACAAGTCTTTACCAGTAGTCTGAAACTCTGGCACACAGGAGTGATTTTCTGCACTGATAGTGCCAATCTAGCTGCCTGTACCCAAAATACAAGTCAAAGGAGAGGGAACGCCAGCATAGTACTAATATATTTGAGGTACTGATGTTGCCAAAACACAACATATTTAGCACTCTGGAACTGATGCAATGAAAATTGTTATTAGAAGACCTGGGTAACATCAGTATGAAAACAAAATGTATCTTCAGCATTTAGTTATTTTCTGTCTTTAACATAGATTTCAGCTCTTTTGAGATAATGTACATTTCTGTATTCCTTTACTAATGTGGCCCATCTATTGTAAACCTGGATATTAAGGAAAATTACCTTCATGGATATCAGAAATATTTCAGTAGCATGTTAAACAGAAGTTGTTCTTAACAATGGAATTATGTCACTGGAAAACAAAATATATGCACTATTAGTACAGAAAACCTCTAAGCCTCAACACTGTAATGGCTCATAAATATTTGATGACTGGTAAACAAGACATTTAACATATAATGTATTATCACTTAAATATAGCTGTGTACTACCAAAATAGAGTTACAGCTGTGGATATTTTGGATTACATTAAAACAAGTCCCTCCTGAACAATGATCAAAAGAGAACTTAACAAGCAACAAAGAGAAAATCAAGAATATGCTTGTCAATTAGTGGAAACAATGATAAATATAAGTTTTTTATTTTCCTCGTCTCAAAATTAAATAGCGATATTTTCGAACTATTTCAACTATTAAGCATTGCAAGGACATTCTGTCCTGAATTGCTTCTTCTGCCATAACAATTCAAGTTACCAAATCAAAATAATTCATTCTGATAGAAGCAGAAACAAAACAAGTGAGCAGATTTAAATGAAAATTGAATTATTTTATTATAATGCTTTATAGTGTCATTCAGCCCAAACTGCATGCAACTTTTTCTTCTCTCATTGATTCCTTCTTCTGGATGGCTACAAGACCAACACACTGCCCTGACTCCTGTCTTGTACCTTCCCCTGTCTGACCGCACCTTGGCTTCCCACATATTGGATACACCTTGTTCAGGTTTGCTATCCTTTTCCCCCTGTCACTTTAGATACTAAGGAGTTAGGCAGCAGAACTGCTTTTAAAATTAATGAGAAACTGGTATAGAGGGAAGCTGGCAGGTCTGGATATTCTAGCACATATTCAGAAAGTTCAGTTAAATATGTCAATGCATAATCTTAAGATACACAGACAATCAAGGCAGAAGTTACAGTGCTGATGAGCTCTAAAATATTCAAGCAACATTGCAAGCAACAGGAACAGGTAAAATATGATCTGTACAATAAACAGTTTATTACTGATTGAAGAGAAAAAAAAATGAATTCATAAACCACATTTGTTGTGGCACATTGCTTCCAAAATTCTCTACTTCTGAGAGTTTGTCAAACAATTTTACAATAATTATACACAATGTACAATGATCAGAACTAGACAAATTTTTGCAAAACCCCTTTCAGCCTACTATTGATCAAGGTTCAATTGAAAGCAACGGCTTACAGAGTAACTGTGGTTCATACAAAACACTCTTGCATTTGACAGGAGAAACATATGAATATGTTAAAAATATGAATACTTTGTAGGAGTTGCTGAAACAGATCCAAACCTGCATCTACTGAGCCTGGTTTCTCACCTCTAGCAATCATTTATTAGTTTATGCAGGCAGTGACCACCTTTTTGAAAACCCGTGTCTATGATTTGGCAAAGGGGTGAGAGTTTCAAAGAAGCCTATGAGAAGTAGCCCAGTGACATGAAGGACATGCCCATGTCTCTGGGAGAGAGCACAAAACATGTGCAGAAGGAGGAGGGAATGGTAAGACAGCTAAGGACCGTGACATCACTCTTCATACATTTTTGCTTACAGCCGGAGAAGCACCAACAATTTCTGTGACATGTGAACAAACAAAAGTTTGACACACTGATTTACTAAAGCGGGAATGGCAATAATAATAAACCCATCAATACTCCATAAAGGACTTTAATGTGTCTGAAGATATTTTCATTACTGCAGTAAGTGTTAAGCATTTCCTTTGCTGTTAACAGTTTTTATGGCAAAGCTTTGAAGAATGTCCCACAGGTTATCAGCAAAGGCTCTATCTGTTGCATATAAAATAAGAACACACTAAACAATCCAGAAAACTACTTTCAAGTTGTGGCCCAAGACTAAAGTTGGAACCCTGACAGGACAGATCTTTTGCTGGTGTAATGTGGCACAGTTCCAGTGGAAGGAAGCCATATCAATTGACACCAGCTGAGAATATAGCTTGATGCATCGCCTTATTCACTCCTTACGTCTGTATTTTCCTTTTTCTCCCCCTTTTTTTTTCTTTTATGTTCTAGTCTCCAAACACCATTCTGGCCAGTCACTAATAGTCCTTAAAAGCTAATCTTCCTGTTAGCTTGCATTTAAAAATGAATCTCAGATGCAGGAAATGAAAGCCTTCCTCTTAAACATAAAGCAGATTCCAATTGAAAACTAAAGAATTCACGCTTCAAAACACTCTCCGAGGATGTCTGTCTCTATTGGTAACATTTGCAGATGTTTGAAAGGGAGCTAATGAAGACAGGTTTATGTGACTGGTTATAATTTTACCTTCCCAACTGCACATTTCAGATTTGTCTCAGTGAATTATCTGGTAAAATATTTCATAATAATGAATTCTTTAAAAAAGTTTGCAACCAGTGCAACATTTTGAGCTAAAGTTTCAAAAACAGCCAGTAATGTGAGCTTGCATAATAATGCACAAATGGCTAATTGCTCAAAAAGAAGTTAAAGCATTTAAGTACACATAAACATAAACCGTTTTAATGCTTCGAACCACCAAATGACTGAAAATATGCAAAGGGGGGCAGGTAGAAAAGGAACTAAGACTCAGGGACAAACCACATAAGCAGCCCATTTTACAAGCAGCATGAACAACCACCACAGATCTTCCCAAATTCACTGCCCACTCTTTGTCACTGTGCCATTAACAAGACTTGAACTAAACTAAGCTTTTCAGAGAATTCAGGTGTACAAGACTGCCTGATAATGTGGCATTACTGCATCACCATGGTCCACTGTGAGGAGAAAAGCCTGCTTCATGAAGCTGTCAAAAATCACCAGCCCCCTTCCCACCTATTACCTGCAGCAGATAAACAGAAACAATGAGCCACTTCTCTCCTTGCTTACAAACTGCAGAACCAGGCATGACTATCCTGGGCTTGCCTAAACTCTTTTTTTAAAGAGTTTTTCTCTACCTCTAATAGGCGATGGCGTGGGCATTGACTGCATGGGCTGAGTCTCTTGACTTTCAAAGAAAATCTGAAGATCAGCAATGAGATTATTTTATAAAGACAGAGGTCCACCAGACTTGCCGTGGCTGAAGGACATTGTATAAATTTGAATGGTTGATATCTCCAGAATTACTGGTAAATGGCAGTTACCGTTTATTTGTAACATGCTAATATGGATTAGTGTCTCAGTGTGCTGGACATGAATTACCAAAAATAAAAATAAAAAGAAAAGATAAGATTCCTTCATATTTTCCTTTTTTTTTGGTGCACAAACTGTTTCCTTGAGCTCTAAAATTTAATAAATTTGTGATTTGTACTGTCCCATATTAAAATTTAGATACTTGATTACTTCTTGGCCTAGTTTCCTAAGAAAGCACATTTAACACAGTCATTCCCTAAAGTGAATTCTGAACTCACTAGGAAGTTTAAATCGAACTTTACTGAGGGGGAGAGGTCTAAAAAAATTTTAAAACTCTTACTTTTTTTATTGGAAACTGGAGAGAGAAAAGAGATCCTATTAATATTTTAATCAAGAAAAGTTAATAAGCTCGTTCTTTATTAGACATCAAGAATTCTCATAAAAGAGAGACATCAGAAACCAGGCTCTCAAAATTCCTTGTTTCTATTACATTTCATGCATTGGTCTTATCCGTAACTATTTGAAGTTCTTTTTGTTTTGTTTTGCTTTAGAATACATCTGTAAGATACCAAATGCTTAGATGTTTATCTACCCATATAGAGGGTTTGAAAAATCTGTTGCAAGTAGGATGTTTTCCTGAGCAACTGCTATCAGCTTCTGCCAAATCTAAAAAATACATCTCTAGGCCTTCTGGTTTTAATGAAAATCCTCCAGTACTCTCCGAGCAGCTGAAGCAAGCTGAGGGAGAAGACTAGTACACAAATGCCTGTCGGACCAATCACTTCTGAAGAAACTTGATGTGCATGATGCATAGAAGGAAGAAAGCTCTTTTTCTTTTTACCATCACAAAAGACAGTAAGGTTTATGATACACCTACGAGCATTTAGAGGTGAAGCATTCAGCCACAGTTATCTGGTTAAATCCAGTATCTCCTCCTTTCTTAGCTGCCAGAGTGATGTTTAATTATCAGAATATTTCTTATGGATAATGCAACCTCAAAATTAGTGTTAATTAAATAGAATTAGTCCTCTGATTACTAGGTACTCTTCAAAATGTTCCTGAATGCACAGATGAGAATGACAGGTGATCTCCACAGTGACTGTGAGAGAAATAGCTCAATGTGTTTCTACAACATCTAGGCCAGGTGAATCGTGATACAAGGCCCAGCTACTATGGTTGGTATTTGAAAGTTTTCAGGTCACATGAACATCTGTGAATGTAGCACTGAAAACAGAATTCTTTGCAGAGATGACATCCAACGGATTTGAGAGGCTGTAGTATTCTTTCATCTTAATAGATGATGGTGACGCACTCGGCACGAACTTGTGGGAAAGCAATTGCTACCTCACGCTGATAACAATTAGCGTACTGGGGAAATCTGCTTCAATTTCCATATGTGATGTTGGGCAAGTCACTTACCCTGTCTCTTCCGAATGAGGGTAAAAGTAGTACCAGACTACCTTCAGGGAGAGTAGCAAGATAAATATTTTAGATTATATACACTCAGCAGCTACACAGCAGGGATTGGTAAAACTACCTTGCAAGTTTACTGAAGATAGGCAGGAATAAATCCATTGCTCTAAATCTGTCAGCTTTATGACTGCTATGTTAACTTTTTCTTTTACAACTCCCTCCAAATACTTTTTCCATCAGAAAATGTTGCTATTGCTATCTAATAGGTATTGTATCAGGTCCCTATTTAAGGAAAAAGTAGTAACTCCTAGGATTTTGCGTATTCATACATCCTTCCTAGTACTATACAGTTTCCCATGTCATTGCTGTTGATTGAGACAGACCCCGGTAAGTTATTCAAATTCTGCCATAGTTTTGTCAAATACACCTAGGAGACACCCGTCATCCCCAGTTAAAGCAAATCATTTTATAAAAAAAATAATAAAAAACTTTATAAAAAACTTACAATTTAAGATGGAGTAATGAGAGTACATACATTACTACTGACTAGCAAAGAAAATTCAGATGACTGAAACATACCGATGTTTGGACACCTCCGAGGAAGACAACTCCACGCATACCACGTAATGCTCTTCTCTTTCTTTTGATCTGCTGGGGTAGTTGCTGGCCATAAGGGTGAGAGAAACACACATTGTCACATACAGTTTCCCTTACACAGGCTTTCTTAATGAATCAATAATGATTAAAAGGAGAATGTTCCATAGCTCTGAACACCAGTAACTTATGAACATATTACACCCAGGTGTGTATGTCTCAGCCCTGGTTTGCAGACTTGTTGTTAGCCCAAATTAAAGACTGCAGGATCTCCTTGGATTCTTATCACTGTGTAAGCAAAATTACCTTTTAGCTCTCTATACACAATGTCTTCTTCTACCTTTGCAAAGGTGGAAGGTGAAACTAAAGGTCTGCAGAGCAATAGCCTCACTGGGCCTGTAGAGAACCTTACAGAAATCTCCAAGTAACAACCCCAGAAGAAATGCAGACTACTGCAAAGAAAACCAGTCTCAAAAGTTCACTGTCAGCTCTCAGAACTTTTTATGCTCCCAGCTTCCCCTGTTGAATCTGGAAGATGCTTAGTTAGACTTCAAACACTTCCAAGAATATAGTCTATCTTCTTACAATGCCTTAAAATATTTGCTACCCAACTGGTATGATCCTATTGGCATCTATGATCTCACTGGCATCGTGGAGATGTGGTGGGATAGATTCCATGACCGGAGAGTTTGAATAGAAGGCTACAGGAAGGCTTTTTTTCAGTATTTTTTTCCAAAAACAGAAAAAAAAAAAAAAAAAAGAGAGACAGAAAACTACAGGCCAGTCAGTCTCACTTCTGTGTCCTGCAAGATGATGGAACAGACCCTCCTAGAAACTCTGCTAAGGCACTTGGAAAATAAGGAGGTGACTGTAGACAGCCAACATGGCTTCACTAAGGGCAGATCTTACCTGACAAATCTGGTAGCCTTCTACAGTGGGATTACAGCATTGTCTCTCTAAATTGAAGAGACATGGATCTGATGGATGGACCACTCGGTGGGTAAGGAATTGGCTGGATGGTCACACTCAAAGAGTTGCAGTCAACTGCTCAATGTCCAAGTGGAGATCAGTAACAAATGGTGTTCCTTGAGGGTCAGTATTGGGACTGGCATTGTCTGACATCTTTGTCAGCGACATGGACAGTGGGTTTGAACCCAAGTCTGCTGATGACACCAAGCTGTGTGGTGTGGTCAACATGCTGGAGGGAGGGAATGCCATCCAGAAGGACCCTGACAGGCTTGAGAGGTGGGCCTGTGTGAACCTCATGAGGTTCAACAAGGCCAAGTGCAAGGTCCTGCACCTGCGTTGATGTAATCTCAAGCACAAATACAGGCTGTGCAAAGGATGGATTGAGAGCAGCCCTGAGGAGGTGGACCTGGGTGTGTTTGTTGACAAGAAGCTCAACATGAGCCAGCAATGTGAACTTGCAGCCCAGAAAGTCAGACATATCCTGGGCTGCATCGTAAGAAACATGACCAGCAGAGCAAGGGACATGATTCTCCCCCTCTGCTCTGCTCTTGAAACCCCACCTGGATTGCTGTGTTCAACTCTGGGGCCATGAACAGAAGGACATGGATCTATTAGAATGAGCCCAGAGGAGAGCCATGAGGACAACAGGAGGGCTGGAGCACCTCCCTACAAAAACAGGCTGAGAGTTGGGGTTGTTCAGTCTTGTGAAGAGAAGGCTCTGGGAAGACCTCATAGGTCCTTCCCGTACCTAAAGGGGGCCCACAAGAGCAATGGAGAAAGACTTTTTACAAGAGCATATAGTGATAAGAAGTACTGGTTTTAAAGTGAGAGAGGGTACATTTGAAGTAGATATAAAGAAGAAATTCTTCTCTGTGAGGGTAGTGAAGCAGTGGAGTTCTCAGGTTGCCCACAGAAGCTGTGGATGCCCCATGCATTGAAGTGTTCCAAGGCCAGGCTGCATGGGGCTTTGAGTAACCTGGTCTGGTGGGTGGAGTCCCTGCCCATGGCAACAGGGTTGGAACTAGATGATCTTTAAGATCCCTTCCAACCCAAAACATTCTATGATTCTATGGTCTGTATTGGGACACAGTTCTAAAATCAGTACATCTCAACTCCCAAGTTGTTTCAATGAAACGAGGTAATTATAAATTCACAGTAACCACAAGTAATTTCAGGTTTCCACTTGCCTAGAGGCTTCTTAATACATGTCATTTCAGAGACAGAAGGGATCACAGTATCATAGAAACATAGAAAGAAAAGCAAATGTTGATAAAATAGACAGAAGTGTCAAGGAAAAAAAAAAAGACGTGTGGAGTCATTCCAAAGTTTTGCACAATTTTTTCATGTCTTTCTCAACTGTACAAGACAAAGCAAGAGATCTGGGTTTAACAACTTTTTTGCCTAAACAAAATTATTGTTTATATACAGCCCTGTTTCCATGTTTTTCTGCATCCTGTTTTCTACTTCCTCTTTTTTTCCCCCACAATGAAAATTACTTCAAATGTTTTCTCTTAAGCACTGTCTTTCATTAATGCACACATTAAGGTACAAAAGATATTGCACTACACATCACAGTAGACTTTTCCTAAAAGTTGATAGTTAGGTTTGTTTCTGCACAAAAATATGAAGAAAAAAAAAAAAAAAAAAGGAAAAAAATGAATATGTAAAAATGCTGCTGAGAGAATCTAGGTGGTTATTTTAGAATGAATAAATATGAGACCAGATAACAGTGCATATTCATCTCCAAGGTGTGGACATATCAGTGTTTGCATTTATATCAGCATTAAATGAAAAGTGGAAGACAATGGCTTTAAAGTAACAAAAAATAATTGAAAATAATTGTATAAACTGAGGAAGATCCATGAATGATGAGTGTAAATAAATTGTTTGCATATCTGGTGAAACAAATCCTAACATGCTGCAACCTTTTAAAAGCTACTGAAATGTGAAGAAAATTAAATAAACACCACCCACACTTTTTTGTCCAACTAAATCATACACATTCATAAAGCTCAGTGCTTTCATAAGACTTCAAATCTTCAAAGTGCGAAGCACACATTGGCTAATCAATGAAATCAGCCATCTTGAACTCAAAGTGCATTTTGGAAATGGAGGCCAAATCATGAAGTCCAGGCAAGCCAGACCTCAAACTTCTCACCAGCTACTGCCAAGGGGGCCAGTAGTGGTCCAGCACTCCTCTATTTTAGGGTGCACGACCCCTTCCATAACTGTCCCCAGCCAGCTGCCACCTCCCAGATGAGTCTTAATTCACAACAGGGTACCCAAAGTAACTGGTGGCACCCTGAACAGCATGCACTCTCAAGTTTGAAGGACTGGCTTTCTAGGAGCCTTTTTTACACTCAACCAGAGCCCATTGCGGGCTCCTCAGGAAGGTGAGTGTTCAGCCACTGCCAAACCAAAGGGCAAAAAGTGGGCCGCGGCGAGCTGAGGGGGTCTTGCAGGACTCGCCGCCTGGCTAGTGGCCATTTTGGAGCGGCTGGCGACCACTGCTGGCGCTGCCACCCTTGCTCTGGCGCCTGTAATGGCTGGGTCCCCACAGGTGAAGCAGGCGGGATAGCAGTCGCCATTTTGCCTGCCCTGGCGACCCCGCGCTGCTGCTGCCCATGTTTTCGGTTCCCCGCCGGGCACCCCAACAAGAGTCCAAATGCTTAATGCTTTCCCTCCCTGAGGGGCCGCGAAGCCTCACAGCTTTGGCCACTAAAGCACAACATGGAGCCGAGGGGGTATCGCCACGCGGGAGGGCGCAGCCCGAAGGCTGCGATCTGGGGGGGTGGGGGGCGTGATGAAGGGGCCAGTTTGGAAGACCCCAGGCTCATCCCCACCACCGAGCGAGGGAGGGAGGGAGAGAGGGAGGGAAGGAGGCGGCGCAGCCCCCTCCGCACACAAAGCGGCCGCCCGCCGGCAGCCATCCTGCGAGCAACGCCCCGCAGTCCCCGCCTCAACCTGCAGCCTATGAGCGAGGAGGCGCCACCCCGCAGCGGCCACCGGATCGCGATCGCTCGCCACCGGGCTCGCCCCCCTCCGCCAAGCTCCGCCGACGAGACAGCGCCGCGCTCCCGGCCCCGCCGCCCTCCCGGCCCCGCCGCGCCCGCGGGGAAGGAGCCGAGAGAGCGGTGGGTGCCCGGCGGCCGGGGGGGGAAGATGAGGTGGGAGCCGTGCCGAGCTCCGCCGGCCCTCCGCAAGGTGTCGCCGTCCGCAGCGGAAAGCCGGGGCCCGCGGCGGCTCCGCCGAGTGTTCACGTCCCGGGCGGCGGGGAGGGAGAGAGGGGGGCGCGGGGCGGGGGGTGTGTGGGGGGGATGCGGGCAAACCCCGCTCGTCTGAGGGAGGTGCTCGTTGCGGCAGGATGGTTATTAACGATTTACAAAGCCCCCAGTCGGAGCCACTCTGTATTCCAGCCACTTCTTTATTCCTCTTATTTTATTTGATTTTATTTTCATTTTTTTCTCTCGCCCTGGGTGTCGCCGCGGCTTGCAGGATGCCGCCCCTCCCGTGAGCGTTCCCCCTTTGCTGCGGGGACGAGGGGAGGAGGCGACCCAGAAGGGACGGGGCTCGGGCACGGCTCGGCTCGGCGCAGCCGGGGCCCCCCCCGCGTGCAGCGGGACCGGGCCCTCGCCCTGCCCCGCATAAAGAGCAAATGGGGCTTTTGGCGCCAAACGCCAGGCGCCTCCCTGCCGTATGGAAATCAGGAGGTGGGGTTTTGCTGCTCTCGCTTCACCCCCCCTCTTATTTTTTTTTTTTTTTTAATGCCTCCCCGGGTGTGTCAGCTTTTGCTGCCTTTTTTTTTTTCTTTTCTTTTTTTTTTCCTTTTTTTTTTTTTTTCTTTTTCGGTGTGGGGGGAAATAATAGCTAGGAGCTTCAAAGCCTGCCAGTGACAGTCATCTGTCTGCAAGCAAAGGGTGGTTGTGGAGGCTTGGGTTAGCCTCGGGGGCTGCGCGGGCTCAGTAAAGTGCAACATACAAGATCATCTGCTTTTTTTTTTTTTTTCTTTTTCCCCCTACCCCCCCACCCCCCGCCACTCCTCCCCCTTGCAACACCCACCACCATCACCAAGGAGGTAAGAAGAGGAAGCTGCAGGGTCTGGGCTGTAATAAGCAGGAGGACAAAAACCCAATGAAATAAATACAATTCCCCATCGCGTTCGAGTCGCGAAACCAGGGAGGATGGGAAGGGAGAGGAAGTGCAGGGGCATTGCAGTGCGTGAATGGGTTTTTCATTGAGCAGAATAAAATCCCGGCGGATATTTTGGTTTTGTTTTGGAGCTGTCGCGCTGAGCTCGCCTGGGTTTTGTAGGTGCCTCTTTACTGCTTTGCATTTTTTTAACGGTTTAATGTATTTCAGGAGCAGAAAAATGTACAATACTGGAAGTGATCAGGGGGCGGGGCAGAGGGAGAGCAGCTGAGCCGGGCTCGTTTCTTTGCATTTCATCATAAGGCTTTTAATGGATTTTTTTTTTCCCCCTTTTGGTCGCCGTTTAAGCGTCAGCTGTTCTCAGCCCAGCCAAACGCTTTCCCTTCGCGTCACGTTAACCGAGGCGAAGGGAGAGACGCTGAACGGCTCCTTGGGACTTAAAAGTCATCTTGTATTTTTTTGTTCAATGCCTGATGCAACCCAGCTCTCGGAAAAGGAATGGGGTGCGGGTGACTGGTCGTGGCTAGCGAGTGGGGGGTCCGGCCGAGGTAAGGGGGCGCGCATTTTCCGGGGGTGAGATGGGGAAAAGTGCTGCTTGCAGGAGGCTTTTAGTGCACCAAGGGGCAAAATCTGCAAAGTTGTCGCCCTCGCAGCCTCTCTGTTTGCTCTCGTCTTGAGCTGGGAGAAAGGGGGGACAGAAACTTCTGCACCTTCCTGGCAAATCACAAAGCTTTGTTGGTGGCGCCGGGGTGGTTTTAGTGCTTTTTTTTTTTTTTTTTTTTTTTTTTAACGTGTGTGTATGTGAGATTATTACATAAGGTCGATAATTTCTGTTGCTGCTGAATTTCTCCTCCTCCTCCCCCCTCGTGTTTTGTGCGGATTTTTCTCTGGCTCGCTTTCAGTGAATGAACTGGCGATTTGCGAAGTTGCGAAGAGCCCCCTCCGCCCCCTTTTTTGCATCCCCCCCCTCTCTCTTTGCGCTGCTCTGCAGATGACAAAAGGAGCAAACTTCCTCTACTTTTGCTGGCATATTAAGAGCGCTTTCTGGAGAGATTACGGTATCAAAGCCTTGCATCTGTCTACAGTTACTCTGCTGCTTTGAGCGTTTGAAGCAGTTCGGGGAGTGCTCTTTGCAGGAGCGCAGAGGTGCTTTGCATCCCTGCTGTACCTTGCTGGGTGTCTGCCTGGAGAGAGCCCGGCACGCCGGAGCTCTACCTGGCCCTTTTCCTTTAATGCCCGAGTCGGGAGGAAAGGTGTGCGATGCATTTTTGCTTGGCTTGCAAAAGGCTCCCGGCTTCTTGCTGCTGCTGATGGAATTACCGTGTTTTGGTTTTGTTCTATTTCGTGTTTTTTTCACTTAAGAGGAAGGGAGTTACAGTCGCATCTGCGTGTTTCTTCGTGTTGTAATTAGTTTTTTTTTTTTTTTTTTTTCATTTTTTATTTTTGGTTTAGTTTCAGGTCTTGGGAGGACCTCTCTTTCCCCTTGCTGGAAATACCATAAAACCTGCCTCTAAAACAATTGCCCGACCCGGGAACCCGCAGGAAGACCCCCGTAATGCCAGGAATGGTCAGCAAAAACCCCGATCTCGAGTTTGACTCTTTGCAGCCCTGTTTCTACCCGGACGAAGATGACTTTTATTTGTGCGGCCCGGACTCAGCCCCCCCCGGGGAGGACATCTGGAAAAAGTTTGAGCTGCTGCCCACCCCTCCCCTGTCTCCCAGCCGGGCCGGGCTCCAGGAGCACCCCCCGGGGGGGGGGCCGGTGCCCTGGGGAGGGGCAGCACTGGGGGGCTGCCGCCCCACCGACCACCTGGACTGGGCGTCCGAGCTTCTCCTGCTGCCCCCGGAGGCCGACCTGTGGGGCGGCACGGACGGGGGAGACTTGTTCGAGTCGGGGCTTGGCGTGACCAACAACCTCAACTCCATCATCATCCAGGACTGCATGTGGAGCGGCTTCTCGGCCCGCGAGAAGCTGGAGCGGGCGGTCAGCGAGAAGCTGCAGGGCAAGCCCCCCGCCACCACCACCGCTGCCCCGCCGCCGCCCCCCCCGGCCGCTGCCACCACCGCCCTTGTCACCACCGCCACCGTTCCTGCCGTGGCCACAGCTGAGTGCGTGGACCCGGCCGTTGTCTTTCCCTTTCCTGTCACTAAAAGGGAGGCGACGGGGACGGGCCGAGGGGCTGTGGGCGGCGGGGGGGCCCCGCGGGGCGCTCGGTCACCACGTCCCGCTGGGGACAGCCGGGCCAGCAGCAGCAGCTCCGGGGACGACACCCTCAGCGACTCGGGTGAGCACATGGGGGGCGGTGGTGGCCTCGAAAGGGAGGAAGGGGCTGGGCGGGGGGTGTGTGGGGTGCGGGTCGGCCAGCAGGCGGCAGCAGGCACGGCAGGGATGGGGATGGGGACAGCGGCCCCATGGGGAAGGCATGGGCAGGGGTCTTGGGCTGGTGGCCCAGCAGGAGATGGCCCTGAGGGGCAGCAGGACCCTGGCATGGAGCTGTGAAGCTTCTGTAGCTCCTTCTGCACGCTTATCCTTTGTCCACCATCCCCGAGGGCGTTTTGGGGATGAGGGGGGTGGCGGTGTCACGCTGAACACACGTTTTGGGGAGGGTGGTGGATGTGTCCATAAGTGTCACACTGGGAGGCTGGAGCAGGCTAAGTAGCCTTGCAGCAGACCCCTTGTTTTTGCATGGACAGAACCTAAAATGCCCACAGACATCTCCTGTCTGTGCCTGCACAGAAGTCCAGTTCGGTTGAAAAGTGGTTCTGCCTGTGCCCATGAGCCAGTCCATATGACCGTCAGCGTAAACTTGGTGATCCATCCCGGGCTGCAGAGCCTGCTGTCCCTTTAACGTCTGGTTTGACAGCTTTGGGTGAGGAAGCACTTCCAACAGCTGTCTTCTTGGCAGAGCACCAAACGCCGGCTTAAAGGGTCCCCGGCGGGAGCAGCTTCACCTTCTGCATTAGAACAAACCCAGCAATTGTTTCGTTTTCCGGCTGCTTTTCCACCAAGCAAGGGCTATGTTGTGACTCAGTGCATGCATTTTGCACCCAGGCTCCACAGCTGTATTAAAAAATAATACATTCTGTATGAAAACTCTTTCTGCCATTGAGATTAGTTGGGTGGGAGCCCCGCTTTTATTGAAAATTAGAAGTGGTAAAAAAAAAGTTTTTAAACTTTCAGAAATCACTTCTCTTTAGTTATTTTGTACATACTTTATACTTTTCTGGAGCTATAGCTGACTCTAGTTGGTGGGCACACCCTATTTTTACCAGTTACTTCATTGCTGCTTTTAATATGCATGTTCTGTCAATAAATAAATCTGGTTTAATACTTGTTCAGAGTATTTTCTGAAGGAATAACATCTATTTTCTTTTTCCACTTTCTATCACCAAAAGATGATGAAGATGAGGAGGAAGAGGATGAAGAAGAAGAAATAGATGTTGTGACAGTGGAGAAAAGACGCTCCTCCTCCAACAAGGCTGTTACAACTCTTACTATTACAGTGCGTCCTAAAAATACCACTTTTCCACCGGTCAGGACACAGCAGAACGAACTGATCTTAAAGCGTTGCGCACCAATTCACCAGCAGCATAATTATGCCGCTCCTTCTCCATACATGGAGAGTGAAGATGCTCCACCACAGAAAAAGTTAAAAACCGAGGTGCCCCGTACAGTAAAACCCATGATACAACCAAAGTCTAAGAGTTCAAGTCCTCGAAACTCAGATTCAGAGGATAGTGAACGTCGACGTAACCATAATATCCTGGAGCGTCAAAGGCGTAATGATCTACGGTCAAGTTTCCTCACATTAAGGGACCATGTTCCAGAACTGGTTAAAAATGAGAAAGCTGCAAAAGTTGTGATCTTAAAAAAAGCCACTGAATATGTCCATTCTCTTCAGGCAGAGGAGCAGAAGTTATTGCTAGAAAAGGAAAAATTGCAAGCCAGAAAACAACAGCTGGTAAAGAAAATAGAATTCAAGCGGACTTGCTAAGCTTTTTTTCTTTTTTCTTTTTTTTTCTTTTTTTTTTTTTGGCTGACCAGGACAGTCATTGCCACTTTGCACATTTTTGATTCTTTAAAAAAATTGTGTTTTTTTGACGTTAAGAATGTTGGTTTTCCTTTCAATCCAGTCCCTGAAGTAATTGACAAACTATATTATCCGGGTACGGAGCAAATGGATGTTCTTGCAAGGAGTTCATTGCAAGACTACCAAACAACAACGGACTGCCTTTTTTTTTTTTTTCTTTTTTTCTTAAGAACTGTAGATGGTGGGGATTTTTTTTTTTAATTGTTGTGAGCATTTGGAGCTGCTGATGACATATAGTTGAGTTTAAAACATTCATTCCTAATTTTTATGGTGCTTATGTTCTAACAGATGTTACTTTAGGGGTTGGCATTTGTACCCCTGTGGGAATTTTCTGTAAATACCATCTACACACTTGCCTTTTGTACATGTCTTGGGTTATGAGAGGTGGCTCTTGCTACCAGTATTAGACTGGAAGTTCATACCTAAGTACTGTAATACCTCAATGTTTGAGGAGCATGTTTTTGTATACAAATATATTGTTAATCTCTGTTATGTACTGTACTAATTCTTACATTGCCTGTATACTTTAGTATGATGCTGATACATAACTAAATTTGATACTTATATTTTCGTATGAAAATGAGTTGTGAAAGTTTTGAGT
The DNA here is from genome assembly GCF_011077185.1 of Oxyura jamaicensis. Classification (NCBI taxonomy): domain Eukaryota; kingdom Metazoa; phylum Chordata; class Aves; order Anseriformes; family Anatidae; genus Oxyura; species Oxyura jamaicensis. Next base: position 105,996,429 of record NC_048895.1, read on the forward strand.
AGATATTACTTTATCACTTTTTTGAACTAAGAAACTTTTGTAAAGAAATTTACTATATATGCCTTTTCCTAGCCTGTTTCTTCCAGTTAATGTATTTGTTAATGTTTGGTGCATAGAACTGGGTAACTGCAAAGTTCTGTGTTTAATTTCTTCCAACGATGTACATTTAGTGCTGCGTCTTATAGCACTTTGAAATACCTCATGTTTATGAAAATAAATAGCAATTACATTATATGCCATGTACTATTTTTCTTTTTAAATTAAGTTCTTTGAAATAAAATCTTTCTTTGCAATGTTCATGCAGTACAAAAACATGGTCCCATATCACGGGCTCTCAAACTACAGGTGATGTTCTATGAGAAGTCAGCTAGCCAGGACATTCCCATATCTGAAAGCTGTAAGACCAGTTTCCAATTCTTTCACAATTCAGATATCTCTTGTGGTGTCAGGATTGTTGCAGGGGATTGGATGTACCCCAGTTAACAGAAAGACTCCCGTGTCATAAAGACTTCTGGAATATGGACCTGTATGCGGAGAAGTGTAAAGGGGGCTGCTCAGGGAATGGCCACATGGAGCAGACAGGTGAAAAGTAAATGGTGAAGGTAGATTTTACTACAGAAAATACTCAGAAAATGAAATATTTGTAGTAAACCAAGATTGTGCTGGGTAGTTCTTATTTGCTTTGCAGAAGGCATATTCTTAAAGCTGTCCACCATTGCACAGAAGGATTAATGTTCTTTCATGTCTGGCCAAAGATCCTGTTTGTTACTACTGTGATAAGTTACTGAAAATTAAAAATTGCAGGGAAGTTAAAATTCTGAGGTACAGAGAGCTGCAAGGCGTGTGTCAAGTGGCATGTAGTCTGAACAAAATTTGGCAGGTGGTTTTCTCAAGTGGTGTGATGGCATTTTGTGTGACAGGAGCAAGACTTGCAAGTCTGTGAAATACATTTGGTTGTATTTTTATAGGCTTCTTAAGATGAAGGAGCTATTTTATTTTCTGGTCTGCACAGGTATTTTTAATGCTGTCTTTTCCCTGCACTGAACCTGAAAAATAAGATGTGGATCACTGAACAATGGCAAGTAAGTGCTATAAGGATGAACTTGCAAGGAGCTAATCTGGGACATCTAACCCTTCAGTTACGATACACAGGATGTAGATTGCTTGGTGTTGGAGCTTCTGAACGTCTCATGTGCCATGAGGTAAAAGAGTGTAAGACCAGTATGGGAGCAAAATCACCACAGTAGCATATGTACCATATATCCCTGCCCTACAGTAGCTTGTTTGTGTACCCACAGCCTGTGCATTCTTGGGCCCCAGCCAACTTCTGTACCGAGAACATTTGGAGTTTAACTTCTGTTTCAGTGCAGCAAACCCAGATCCTCAACTGGCACAAATTTCTGCAGTGCTGTTTGAATTCAGTTTTGCCATTGGAAGATTTGGCCTGAATATGTAGACTTAATATATCAAAGCAATATATTCTCAAAGCAGATTTGAGAACCACAATCGTTCCATAAATAGAATCTCCTTCCCTTCCCTTCCCTTCCCTTCCCTTCCCTTCCCTTCCCTTCCCTTCCCTTCCCTTCCCTTCCCTTCCCTTCCCTTCCCTTCCCGGGGCACAACTGGTCCAAATCCTCCACTCAAAGCAAGGGCAAATTCTATGTGAGATCAGGATGCTCAGGGTCATATGCGGCAAAGTTTTGATGTCCTCAACGATGGAGATTCAATAGCCAGACAACACGTTTCAATTGTTGACTGCTATGAACATTTTCCTAGTATTTCTTTGGAATGTTTCTTGTTGCTATTTCAGTCCATTGCCTCCCATCTTTCTTGTGTTTAACCTCGGAGAAGAGTCTGGCTCCACCTTTTCTGTAACCTCCCATTAGGTAGTTAAAGACAGCAATTACTTCTCCTTTCTTGAGACTGAAACCAGTCCTGTCCTGTATTGTTGTGTTATCCAAGCATTTAGAATATAATAAAGGTGTCAAATACTCAAGTCTGTTTGGAAGTTGAGCACAAATCCTATTCTGAAAGCCTCCTTTTTCAGTGGGCGATCCTTTTGAATTCAGTGATAAACGTCTGATTGATGTCAATGGAGATAGGATCTGGCCCCATACATTTCAGAAATGCTTCCATATGCTGTAGTGTTTGCTGCTGTGGGTGGGTTTATCTTTTCTTTCTTTATTTCTTTCTCTTTCTCTCTCTCTTTTTTTTGTTCTCTTTATAAGTTTCAGGGGTTAATAGGTTTGCTTTCACATTGTTGATGTAGGGGGAGCAAGTTGTCAAGGGCAAACGTTTCTGTAAACAAAAATCTCGGATATAGGATGTTATTACATAGCAATTGTTAAATAGGAGTTAGTGGTTTTAGATTCTTTTCTATTTACAAGAAAAAAAAAAAAAAGGAAAGGTGTCAGAAGGATAGCTTTTGAAAAGAAGAGATAAACAATGCATTTAATAATATTTTCAGAAGAATCATTACCTACACGGGTACATACAGAAGTACATAGAGACATGGTAACAACAGGAACAAAAGATCCTGCTTCATGCATATCTAGAGTGGAGAGTCCATAAGGACTGTCACGTATCAAATGGAGAAACTATTCAATTTGGTGTGGGTTTTCTTGTTCGTTTTTTTCTTTTTTTTTCTTTTTTTTTTCTTTTTTTTTTTCTGTTTTTTCATAGACATACAGACCTAGCTTGCATTAAAAATGCATACATATCTGGAGAAGCTGTTAGAAAATTTGGCAGGTGCCTAATAACTCATATTAAAAGAGGGTATTGTCTATTCCTGAAGGGAAAACTGAATTAGATTAATTACAATCTTATCTGATCGCTATAAAAACTCCCAAGTTCTTTTTCACACAAGACAGATTCTGCTGATTTGTCCCAAATCACATTCCTGAGGACAATCTCTTTCCACTATTTTTTTTTTTTTTCCCTAAAAATACCACTAAGAACACAAGGGACTTCAAATACCAAAATTAAATGATTCCCCCATAAACCAGTATAAGTAAAACACCAGCGGGAGAGCTTAAAAAGGTGAAATGTGTTAATGATGTCATTACCACCAGGTCACCTGTTACCATGAGTGTGAAGGAAAGTGCATTTCTCAACCCCCAAGCTGCTGTTATAGCAACTTATCACCAGCTCTTGGCAGAAGTTCTTGGGTTTTCATGATGTGTATAATTTGCAGAGGTCACATTTGCTCCTGGTAAATTTGCTGATAAACCAAGCTAGAAAAAAAAAAAAAAAAAAAAAAAAAAAAAAAAAAAAAGACTTTAAAAGGATCCCATTCTTAAACCTGAGTTTCCTGACTTGTGGCTACTTTAAATCAGAAGATTAATTTTATTTAAAGCTTTAAGTTTGGCATCATGAATTTAACTACTTTTTTTAATGTAGCATATTGTTTATCACACTCTTGGCGATTGCTTCATGATTTATACCTGTCTTCCTTCCCCTTCCTTGCCTCCTCTTCTTTCCTTTTCCCCTTTCCCCTTTATGCTAGAAATGGGGATTGTCTCTCAGGAGCCCAAGGCTTTCAAAAAGGCTTTGAGGTGTCACATCACCCCTTTAAAGCAAGTAGGGATTTTGGTAGAAGCATGAGATGTACAACGAACGCTTCCAGAAGGCTCACAGAAAAATAATGGCCAGGCTGACTGTGGGGCCAGCATTTGCCATAGCCCTTCTGGCTAGTGCTGTAGTACCAATATACAGGGTGGCAGCTTGCCCCAGCAGCCTGCTTGAATCCTGAGCCCTCATCTGTGCCCAGACAAGCTTGCTCTTCATCTGGGCTATCTTTTCCAATCTGCCACCATGGGCTCCTTTTTGCCTGTCTGCTTGTACTGACTCTGCAAGGAGGCTTGGCTACAGGGAAATGGGCATGTTGGGGTTAGGTTGTGTGTGATTTCCATCCAGCTTTGTGCCTCTGCTGGCCAGATCCTTCCTTCAATTAGATTAGCTATATGTGTATCTGAGCAACAGTCAACACAAAGAAGATAAAATTAATTCTCGATCTGTGAGCTAGGAAAATCCCTTATATATGTGCTCTCTGTATACATTAAAATGTGTATATATATATATATACACACGTATGTGTCAGTTCATGAACCATGCTAAATAAAGCCAAGTCTGTATTTTAACAGAGTAAGTAACAAGGCTGGCCAGTTGGTCCTTTGAAGAAAAAGCAAACAAACAAATGTATTTTGTTCCCGTATTTATGATCATTGTGTGACACTCCTAAATAATGCAGAACAGGAAAAATTAAACATATCCACATAATAAGTACAATTAATAGCCAGTATTTTTAAACACCCTGGTGAAATGGATGGGTGTGTAGCATGCATCAGACATAACTGAATTAGACCTATTTGTTACTCATCTCTGAACTGTTGAATTAAATTTAATTCGCATAATCATTGTTAGGCTTCATGTATACTATTACAGCTGCTCGGTTTGTGACCTGTACCATTTCCCATGATATAGATTTTCCATCTGATATTGCTGAGATACATTTAAATATTTTCATTTTACAGTAAAATAAGATTATATCTTTTTCATATTCGTGCTCCCAATTTCCCAGCCTCATTTGTCTGCTTTCAGTGTTTACTGCTTTCTGTGCTATACTGCATGCATGAGGCAGATGAACTGTATTCTCTGTTATTTGTCTGAAACAGGTGAGATTGTAGTCCTGTGAATTGCTACATTAATCATTACACAATTATGTCCAGAAAAACAGTGTCTAACATCTAAATATAATCTAGTCTAATGTTAGAGGTAGCATGAATCATGTTTTTGACTTCTTTTAGTTCCATCTTTTAATCTACAGGCAATACAAGCATGGCACTTTTTCAAGGACCTTGCTGTTTAGCTTCCTAATTCTCCTTATGTCGCCAGCAGAGAGAGACAGGTTCGTCCCAGAGGACAGTTCAGAGCATATATTGGGCTTTTACTGGAATGGGACCACTGCTCTGTCTCACAGAGGAAAAGTGATTGCAATGTGAAAGAGGCAGTTACGGGAACTATGTTAAGGGCTTCTTTATTGCTGTTGGGTACCATCAATGAGTAATTTGACCTGCAGTTGATGTTCCTTACCAAATGAAATTTAAAGCAACGGTTTGAGTTGGAGTTTAATAGATGTATTTATTGCAATAAAATAGTGTATGAATGGATGTAGAACTATGTATGAAGTATACAGTTCATTTAATTGGCATATTTCAGTTGCAGTTAAATAAAATTTCAATGGCAGCTACCCTATTTTGTTTTCAAATACTGTCAAAATTAAGTCTGTAGTGTTTTAGCATTCAAAAGTTTTCCTTCCTCATAGAACAAAGCAGCATATATGTTTAACAAGTTAGAATATTATTTGGATTGATACTGTTAGAATCCAAATACTTTTTTGTGTGTGCAATATATGGATCTATTTATTACTTTTAGGCATAACTGTGTTTCAGCAGTATAACATAGGTTTAAAAATAATAACATTGTAAGTAATATTGTATTTAATTTTATATGTAATTAATATTGCAATTAATTATGTAGGAAATGGAGGAACTATCCAATATCATCAGAGTTTGGTAGTGGCAAGTACTCATCAAGTAATTTTTAATCACTTTTATAATTTCTTCCTTTTAAACTCTTCAAATCTTAAATCTTAAATAATCTTGAAATATTGTTATGAATTTGCCTTTTAGTAACTCCTTATCAAGGATCCTTCCTGAAGAAATTATTTTTGTCTTCTAAAATTGGATCACATTGGTCACTTTGTTTATATTATTTTTTCAGCCACCGTTTTTAAAGGAACAATGTAAAAGAAGGGAATTCTGTATTCAATGAGTAAAGATTTGAAGGTTCTGGACTGCATGTGAAGTTGTGTGAAAAATGTTGACTTGGTATGAGGAATGTGGAGGAAGAGGAAGAAGAAAAAAAGTGCAAGTGAGAAAGACGTCCTGTGCCCTATAAATGTAAATAATCAGTCATACAAATGGGGGAGTAAAATCAGACCTACTAGCCAGTGGTGATGCTTGAGTGTATTCTTGCAGAATTTATTTTGGAGTTCCACAGCAGGAATGAAACCTGGATGTTTTATCTCCAAAATGAGTATCCTAGCAAGCAGCATGTACAATTTCCATATTATATATATACTTATATATATATGTATATATATATTTTTGTGGGATCATCATAGAGTCCTTCAACACATCAGCTATTTCCAGCTGTAGTGTGGAGAGACCCACTGTCTTGGGCATGATCAGAACACGCCTACAGGTTTTTGCACTACTGGTGAGATGAGTGTTCTCTGTCTCATTTCAAGAATATCACCAAGCTTTGGCTTCCACTAAGTAAGTCTCTGAGCAGTTCATTAAGTTCATAGCAGTATTTTGGCCACTTTACACATATGACAAGTGGAATTCAGGAAGCTCAGGGGTTAGTTGAGGACAGGACTGGAGAAAGTCAGTTATTTAAACATAGATATAGATGTCACAGCACATAAATCTCAAATCTACAAAGTTTCCTAACACCAAATTATTTGCATAAATGTTTGCCCTATGAAACTGAAGGATGTTTAGGCACCTGTACAGGGTCTCTGAATGCGGCCCTAAAGGACAAGGAATAGAATAGAATAGAATAGAATAGAATAGAATAGAATAGAATAGA
>NC_048895.1:106003092-106020954 GCF_011077185.1 Oxyura jamaicensis
AGAATAGAATAGAATAGAATAGAATAGAATAGAATAGAATAGAATAGATCAATTGGAAGGGGCCTTCAAAGATTATCCAGTCCAACTGCCTAATCACTCCAGGACTAACCAAAAGTTAAAGAATGTTATTAAGGGCATTATCCAAATGCTGCTTGAGCAATGACAGGCATCAACCACCTTGTAGGAAGCCCATTCCAGTGTTTGGCCAACCTCATCATAAATATTATTTTTTCCTAATGTCCAGTCTAAACTAAACCTTCCTGGCACAGCTTTGTGCCAGCTTTGTGTGCAGGTTTTAGAGTGCTAAAGTAGGTGCTAAACAGAGAACAACACAGAACTGCCAACAGCCAACAGCATTTAATAAATAAGCTTTTCCCTGAAAGTTGCAATGCTTTATTTATTTATTCATTCATTCTTCATTTGTTTATTTTAGGAAAAGTTTAGAAGTACATGCTTTATATTCCTCCATCCTAAGAAAATGGGAATGTTAGGTTTTCCCTTTAGAACTGCATGAGCTTTTAAGTAAGGATTAGAAAATTCTTATTGTTTTAAAAAACAAAACCAAACAAGCTACACACACAAAAATCTAACAGGAATGCATTTTTTTTTTTCCATTTTATCTAGAAACCTGCTCATCAAAACTACACTGTAAACTGTTTCTGAGGGCTTTTTGTTTCTCATATTTTACTATAAGCATTAGTTTTGGTCAGGGTTCCCAGGCACCACTCCTGAGTCACATCCTCAATATTTATAATTAGAATTGTAGCTTTTCTCTAAAAGCTCTACTTCAGGCCAAAAGAGCCTGGGTAGAACATCATGTGCTTCAGCTCCAATGTGTTACTTGTTCAGTATGTACATATAAGGATTTCTTGCATGAGTGGAATAGGAATGTAGGTATACAAGATAGCATTGGAAATAATAGCGTTGTGAATCTATATGAACCTTTCTTCCTTCAGGCTTACATTAATGTTGCTAATGAAGCTATGTGATGATGTAATATGCTACAGTATTTAACCTTTAAATATTTTTATGCTGATTTGATTTATGACTTCTGGTCTTGCTTTTTTGCCTCCCTCAGTTAAGTAACCATGCACGAGGCAAGGGGGATTCATCTGACCAGATAGATACCTACTCTTTTCTGCCAATAAAGAAAACATGCATTTTTAGCACACAATTAATTTAGTCTTTAAATATTTTAAATAACACAAATTAATCTCACCCTAGAGGTACCCATTTTTTTTTTTTGTAGTTGATTATAATGGAGCCTTGTATGACCAGATACATATACAAACACTGTAGATATCTAACATGGGGTTCACCATAAGAGACCTAGATCTGGATGTGCTTGCACAGATATCTAACTGAAAGCTTGATGTCTAGGTCCTGTTTAGGTCAGTGGAGTCTGAGTGATTCAGCATAGATGTCTATTTCGGGATGAACTGAATTAGTTCTCTAGTGCACAGATAAACACTTATGTATTAACAACTAATTTCAAGTGCCTTGAGTTACAAGTTGAGTCCTACTACTTGTGTCTTCAACACATTTTCTTTCACTCATTTGAAGGTTTTTCTTGAATTAGTCACGTGATCTTAAACCCCATTACATCTAGGTCATATTTTCTGCAGCACTCAAGGAAAAAAAAATGATATTTTGCTTTGGTTCTCTATAGTAATATTTCCATAACTTTTGTACGTTTATATTTCTTTTGTATTTTCACATATCCTGCTAATCATCAATGTATAGCAGTATTCATAATTGCCAGAAAATTGTCTGCATTACTGATAACATTTCCTAAAATATCTCTCAGGTTACTGTATTGTCTGGTGGGCAGGACCTTATTTCTCCTTCTCAGAACCTACGCAAAGCTCAATTACGAGGCATGCTGATATATTTTAGATATTGATATACTGAGAACATTTTAAATTAAATGAAATGATAGCACAACTCACATGCTTTTCATAGAAGAATAAAAAATAAAGCAACAGATGAAAAACAGAGAGCAGATGAATATTTAGAAAAATCACTATTAACTTACTTTACCAGAGATTCCCTTAAATTGGAAGGGAAGGGAAGGGAAGCCCCTCTACAATCTTACTGCAGTAGTCCTTATAAATCTATTTCTCTGTTCCTTTAAAAAAATACTTCTTTTCACAGCTCCTGTGGTCTTTGATAACTGTTTCATATAAATCCCTCCTCAATACCATGTCAATCCCTCTTTTGATTCAAACACTTAAATGAGTCTAATCTTTTTTTATTGATTTGCAGTCTTGTTCACCCTTGCTAATAGTTATCTTATGTTTTAATGTAGTTTTGTTATTTAAGTATAAAACACAGGGTCCCATTCTATGACTTGTTGAACTCTTGATGAATGGCTGTAACTCTGCTGACCTCAATAGAAAAGTATTAAGTATTAACCCAAGACATGTAATGATGTCTAAATGAAAATTCTAGGTATACCAAGTTACATTGCATTGTATTTTATATTCTTTCACTCTTTGGAGTTCTGAATTTCTCACCGGTATTTGTCTGTGAAAGGCCAGTTTATGAAAATGCAAACATGCAATCAGAATAGAACAGATAGAATAAAGCATAACAAACTAGTATTGTTTCACTTTTGTCAGAGGTAGAAGGGCTTTTAAAGAATAATTTCTGTTCTTCTGGAGCAACTTAAGGATACCCATTCAATCTTAACCTAAGAGCAGTTGAGTTACTCATGAACTCCTTCAGTCGAGAAAATTATATCTTTCTTTTCTGCTTGCTGGTGTTGACAGTATGCAGGGCTTGGATGCTTAAGTTATGTAAGCACCAGTGAAAATAAACAGCAATTAGAAGTGGTCAAGAATAAGGCATTTGGCTGTTGATCCTCTTGATTATTTATTTATTATGTAATGTTTTTCATCTCTTAAAAAAAAAGAATAACAATAAAACAAAACAAATCTTGGACACCTAGTGTTTTTCTTATCAGAATTCTTTAATCTTGAATCTTCTGGAATCAGTCTAGTACCAAGCATCAGAGTAAATAAATATTTTTGATCCTGATCTGTGTCATTCTACAACTTTATAAGAGCGCCTACAACTTCAAGAGTGACTATAATGTGTTATCACTTACATTTTTCTCTCAACACCTCTTAAACTTTGGGGATCTTGGTTCTAGAAGTACCAACTAAAATTCAGACCATATATTAACAGGCATAAAGAAACAGAGATTAAATGATCACAAATAGAGAAAAGATTAGCAGCTGCAAAGAACTGATTTAGCAGTCACTTGGTCTTATTTAATGTGCTATGCACAATGAAGCCTACTTTTTTGTGAGAAATTTTAACTGATGTCCACATTAAACCCCAAACCTGCATGATGGTTCAGAGTGTATTTAAATTTTACACCAGAATAGGAGTTCCTAGACCTGCTTACTTTGCCACTTTACTTACACATTGCCAACAACATCCAACCATATGTATTTTCAAGAGGATATATTCAGCTGACCACTTTACTATGCTGGAGATGGGATGAGTGCAGAGTTTGGGAGTCCCAGCTAAGCACATTTAAGCTCATTCCAGGAGAAAAGCCCTTGATTTTTCTTCCATTGACTAGGTAATAATGACCCCCAAAAGATCTTACTTTGCATTTATTGTGCATTTGTTCTCATTGCCCAGAAAACAGAGCTGGTATAGTGTAGCACCTTGGGAGCCAATGGCTTTAGGACAGATTATGCCAGTTGAGGAGCTGGAATTGAAATAAATTGAGAAACCTGATTACAACTGTGCCATTGTACATGTGGAAAAGTATTTGAAGTCCTTCAATGTTTTGTCATGACCACATGTAGATATGATTTTTAATGCCTTAAACCCCCTTAATCAAGATTTTAGTTTTAAAAATTGTTATTAAACATCTTTGCCCAAAGTATATTTGATATACCACAAATGTCGCCTACATCTCAGCAAATATGCACTGTGATTAAAGGGAATAATCTCTCAAGAGAGGTTTATAATCACTTTAATTACCCTGGACTTAATAAAAGGAGTTAAGGGATTTAATAAAAGGGCATTAAGAGATTGCCAAAGGGTTAAATATATATATTTTTATAAGAAAAATTGTAAAGCTTCTGTGGCTTTGAGGTAGGAAGGTGGGAAGTCTTAGTGGGAAAAGAGGAGGAGGTGAGCAAAAGTCAAGATGAGGATTAGTGTCAATTAAGCTTTCCTTTGAACTTCCTAACTTGCATATGCAGAACCTGACACAGCTGAAAATATTTGCAATTTCCTGGGCCACACTGGACCAGAGAGATTGGTACAGCTCTCTGACCTCCAGGAAACTGCAAGGGAGCAAAGAAAAAATAGGAAAACAGCCAATTTCTTATAGGTTTGTGGTAAGGTATTTCAGAGCTAGTTCAGAAGTGAAGATCTTGATTAAATGAGAGTCAGTAGACTCTCAAACTGTTTGTTTGTTTTTGATCTACCTTAGATCAAAACTAAACAAATTATCCGCCCTGTTCCTCATCCTCTGCTCTTAAATTTCAGGTTAGCACAGAATTTAGTTTATTTCTAGTCTTTTGGAATATAATAGTTGTAATTAGAGATGAGAAGATAAAAGTGAATCAACAATCTTCAGGCAGGAAATTCTATAGCACTTACAAAACAAGCCAAAATCCAATATACAAATGCCTACAACATTGCCTCACATCATCCTTACACTGAATCAAGTGCAAAGCTGTATCCAAAGAGGTAAGACGGTGATCCAAATGTGGATACATGAACATAAATCAGTACAAGTTTTCTTGAAGCTTTTGTTGGCTGTAAGTAAAATGACTTGCTTACGTTTTCCAGTTCAGGTTAACACACATTTCATGCATTTTCCATTTCCAAACACTACCGTCTTTCAATGCTGGGCTGAATCTTTTCTCATAGTTGCGGGTGTTCCTGTAAGCCTCAGGGGTAGACATTCTGCAGAAGCAGACACAGAGAAGTGCCTTGGGGCTTATAATGCTTATTTTCTTCTGTACACCAGAAAAGGAGTAAGATAGAAACAGACACCTTGGATAATTTTATATGACCATGTATAATATGCCTCTTCTTATAACCCTTTCCCCTTCCCTCTGTCCCCAGAGACCACTCCTTTGGTATGCAGAGAAACCTGGTGCTGAAGTCAGCATTCAGAAATGAAATTTAAACATGAGAGAAGGCAAGAGAAGCAAATCTGTACCCACCTTTATCATTCAAAATACCAACAAACCTTCAGATAAATGGAGCAGCACATCATTGTTTAAAAAATCAAGGCTAACAGCTGTTCATACATACGTGTGTATGCTTTTTCTCTTCTTTTCCCTTTTCTTTCTTTCTTTCTTTACTTCCTTCTTTCTTTCCTTCTTTCTTTCTTTCTGAAATGGAATAGCAGAATTTGAATATTTTAGATAATTGGTATACTTAGTCAGGTATTGTAGGAGAAACTATCTAAATATGAATTTTAATCAGGTCAGTGCAGCCACACTAGCTTTGTTCTGAATTCCACACAATTGTAATTCAAACAAACACTACTGAGCAAAATATATGTACTATTCAGTTAATGAATGAAACTTAGTCATTTCTGATGCTCCTGTTGAAAAAAAACACAATTGGTTCACTGCAGAGCAATTCAAGAGGGTTGTTTCTGCTCTTGGAAGAAACAAGAAAACAACCATTTAAATAAATAAATCCCTAGACAACTAACCAGCAAAACAATTACAGTTATTATTATTATTTTACACTGGGAGCTTCTCATAATAGTAAAATCAACTATCTTTCTTTCTTTCTTTCTTTCTTTCTTTCTTTCTTTCTTTCTTTCTTTTTTTTCTTTTTTTCTTTCAGCTAGAAGCTTAGGGTCTTTACAGTGGAAATACAGCATACGGATTGTAATCCTTCTGAGGAAAAAGCTGTTTTCTTTTTACTGTGGTCAGCTGTCAGCTCCATTAAGTTGCTACGTCTCTAAAAAGTTATCCAGGTCTACATTGCATAAATATTCTGCAATGTCTTTACATGGACAGGTGAACACAATGAAGACTTTCAATGGGGTTTCTGCATCATGTTCCATTTTAGCTAACCCAGGTAACCTCATCTGTCTCAGCTGCTGGCTGAAGCTGGAGCTGGGGCTCAGAGGTGGCCAATGCCGACCTAACTGTTGGCTGATGTGGTTCCACCCTCCCTGGCAGGCAAAACTTAGATTAGTTTAAATTGCTGTGCAACCACAGTTTAAATTATCTAACCTGGGTTAGGTAACCCAAGTTAAGAACACACCTTTCTTTGTGGTATGTTTCAGCATGACTTTCATGTTGGTTTTATATTTCCCACTAAAACAGAGATTGGTACAGAAAGTGAATGTATTCAGAGAAACACTACTGAGCTCCACCAGAGATTTAGCCTTTGGCTACAACAGGCACAGCAAGTCCTGAGAAAATTCCATATACTCCCTGTGACTCATTTCTGCATACCTTGCTCAGGCAAAGCTTCCACTTAACTTAATAGGGTATTTTTAAAAAGGGCCAGACTGGCAGTTACACAGGATATAGCTGTCAGATTGTCAGATCAAAAAAAATTAGTTGGCTTTTTGGGGAGGAGTGGGAGGAGCTGCACAGTATTTTCATAGCACAGGCAGCAGTAGAAAATGCTCCTTTTAACAATATCTTTTTTTTTTTTTTTTTTTTTTTAATGTGTATGTAAAAATGCATGGGCCCTATTTTTAAGGTTTTTCATCATTCTGGTCCTGCTTTGTATAAAGCACTTCAGCTCATGCTATATGTTAAATACATAGGCAGTACTATAAGCTAAAATTTTATTTCATTACAGTTAAGCACATGCTTAAATGATTTGCTGGATGGAGGCCAGAACGCTTGCTGAATCAAACTGAAATACAGCAATGTCTGTTCCTCCCCCTTAAATAAACAAGCAGTAAATGAAATACAATAAAATAACATTCCCAGAGAAATATTGTGCCAAAGAAAGAACTGCTGCATTGCTCTATTAGTAATTTATCTAATGTTCAGTATCTGCACCGTTCGTACAAGTGTAATGCAGTAGTAATTGGGTAAGCCTTACAATTTTATCCTCATGTTATATTGGGCATACGTTTGTAGATGAAGAAAGTAAAAGGCAAATAAGTGTGAAAACAAAAGCAGGAAATGTCATTCCAAATTGCTTGACTTAATAAACTAAGTAATGATGCTGCAGTAATTACAGCAGCAATTGAACCTTGAAAAATTCTGGAATCACTTCTCTCAATGCAGGGTGTCCATCTCAAAACTTGGGCAGTGAGACACACCTCACAGAGCTACAGATGATCATCAAGGTTATTGATTTAATGCCTATTTCTGGTATGAATGGTAAAATGAGAATAATGAGAATAATGCTAATTATTAGATATTCTGTGTTATTTTTTCAAGCATGCTGAAACATATCCCATCTGTTTTCTATTCTATCTAGAGCCAATCCGTTATATTTTGATTCTTATTGTACTTTGTTACTAAGAGCATTATGTGCAATGTATTGACAAATAAAAGAGTACAAAGACTGAAAAAGAAGGAATAACGACTGGTCAACAGCAGAAGTCCTACCAAGTACCTGTGGATTGTGAACAATAAGAGCACATGAAACAGCAGGAATATCTTTTCATTTCATTCAGTCATAAATCAGGATGTAAACCACAGTGAGATGTTCCTCTGAGGAGGGCACTTTTACTATTTTTTGTCACCTAAATATGCAATGCAGTGCAGGGTTTACCAAACTGGACCAATGGGCCGAGGCCAACGGTATGAAGTTCAACAAGGCCAAGTGCTGGGTCCTGCACCTGGGGCACAACAACCCCAAACAGAGCTACAGGCTGGGAGATGTGTGGTTAGAAAGCTGCCTGGCAGAGAAGGACCTGGGAGTATTGGTTCACAGTCGGCTGAATATGAGCCAGCAGTGTGCTCAGGTTGCCAAGAAGGCCAACAGCATCCTGGCTTACATAAGAAACAGCGTGGCCAGCAGGTCCAGGGAAGTGATTGTCCCCCTGTACTCGGCTCTGGTGAGGCCACACCTCAAGTACTGTGTTCAGTTTTGGGCCCCTCGCTACAAGAAGGACATGGAGGTGCTCGAGCGAGTCCAGAGAAGGGCTACGAAGCTGGTGAAGGGTCTGGAGAACAAGTCTTACGAGGAGTGGCTGAGGGAGCTGGGACTGTTTAGCCTGGAGAAGAGGAGGCTCAGGGGCGACCTTATTGCACTCTACAGGTACCTGAAGGGAGGCTGTAGCGAGGTGGGGGTTGGTCTATTCTCCCACGTGCCTGGTGACAGGACGAGGGGGAATGGGCTAAAGTTGTGCCAGGGGAGGTTTAGGTTGGATATTAGGAAGAACTTCTTTACTGAAAGGGTTGTTAGTCACTGGAATAGGCTGCCCAGGGAAGTGGTTAAGTCACCATCCCTGGAGGTCTTTAAAAGACGTTTAGATGTAGAGCTTAGGGATATGGTTTAGTGGAAGATTTGTTAGCGTTAGGTCTGAGGTTGGACTCGGTGATCTTGGAGGTCTCTTCCAACCTAGACTATTCTGTGATTCTGTGAAACTTTTTTACATATTCATCCATATTCCCAAAGAGAACAGTACTTTTAAGGCTTTAGGCCTTCAGTAAATCTGTGGTACTCGACTAGTTGCAGTGGAGTTATGAGTCTACATTCAGACTTTCTTGGTATTTCAGAATGCTAAAGGCTCCACAGAACTTTCTACTCCGCTGCTGAGGTAGGCAGTGAAGGCAGGAAGATCAAGTGATTTGTGCAGAGCTATTGAAGACAAAGGTCTTGTGGCTTCAAAGTAGATGCTGTTGATTCCCAGACTTTCTCTCCATCTCTCCTGCTGACTTTCATCACCAATTTTCTTATAAAGAAATTAATTAACTTAAACTAGGGCTTAATCATACCTTCTTCAGACAGTGACCCGCCTTGTACACATTCAGGAATGCACGATTTTGTTTGTTCTGAACTTCCTAATCCTATTTCTTTCTTCTTTTGCTTTGTAATGTTGTAATCGTACTATAAGCAACTAGAGCTGGGGAAATTAAGAACCAGCGATTAGAAAATTCAACACAGAATGACCAACTGAACTTGACCCAATTCCTACTGAAGCCTACCGATTTAGCATTTGGATCTGACAGATTATCTATGAGCTAGTAAGAGGCCCAGGGCACAGACATTAGCAGTGGCCTGTGATTGTCCCCACTGTTACACGATCAGCACGCTTTCTGGCAGGGCTTTGACTCAACCAGCTCAGGCATAGCTGGGGATTAGCAGGAGCCAGGGAGCACTCCCAACAAGCAATCTGGATGTGGCCACCCTGTTCTGGAATGTGTGGGACTTAACTTTATCAATGCAAACAGCTATGAACAACTATATATGACGCACCACACCAGGACAGTTTGACTTAGGTCCACAGACAGCCTATTGAAATTATTGTAATAAATATAGCCAATAATTTTTCATGCCCAAGTGGAAAAAAGGTCTTTCAACTTCAGTCTTTCAATTACTTTTATAATAATCAGACCCAATTAATTTTAGATTTCTTCTAACAAAGCTTCTGTTTTTATGTCAACTAACTTAATTAATTGCAGCTCATATTCATGTGTGGTGCTCAGAAGAGCTTTTCCAAGGTCAAAGGATTTCTCCTGTTGTCCTGGTATTTGGCCATTTACAGGTCCCAGCTGACATACAGAGACAGGTAGGAAAATCCAGCCTCCAGTTTTGCCTCTCAGCTTTGTCTCTCACCCCTACTTCAATACGGAACTCTCTTTCTCATTCTTTTTGTTTCCTTTATGCAACAAGAATGTGGCCAGTCAAGGCTGTAAAGGCTGTAACATCTCACTTTCTCTCCTCCCTGCTTTTCAGAATTTCATCTCAGATGCAAAATGCACATATAGTCAATAGATTACTTGCTGACTGAAATGTGGTGACATATGTATGGTATCTCATAATTAGCACACTCTTTCTGCATACACTGAACTTTCTTCAGAACATTTCTAAGAGCATTACTACATTTTATAAATCATGATCATAATAAGTATTCATTGCACATATGTATTGAACTCAAAAGCTCTAGCTCTCTTTTGGATTTTCGTAAGACTACATATGACATATTACCCATAGAGATGACATGCTTGGCATTTGGGAGATTTTTCTTAATTACTTCCTCCTGTGCCATAGGTTAGGCTCTTGTCATCTTGCATACATACACACACTCCTGCAGAAAAAGAGAAGACACTTCCATACAGTCCTTTCTTATCACACAAGGACATTTGTCCTTTATGACACACAGTTCCTGTGTTGGCACTTGGTAAGTCAACATAATTATATGAGGTTGAGGATTTCTGCTGGCTAACACATTCCCAAGAGGTTTTGAGGGA
This sequence comes from Oxyura jamaicensis, assembly GCF_011077185.1. NCBI lineage: Eukaryota > Metazoa > Chordata > Aves > Anseriformes > Anatidae > Oxyura > Oxyura jamaicensis. The sequence continues at coordinate 106,013,481 of NC_048895.1, forward strand.
AGTGTGAATGTTTCTATGTTGTGTAATAAGAACCAATTGCTCCTAAAAATTGTATGAGATTCCACAGGAGACTTGTACAAGAGACATCAGTCCCAACAGACTGATTTGGTATGAGGAAAGGGCTGTGTTTTATGCAAACTGTACTTTCTAAAGATTTTGTACCTGACAGGGGACAGGAGACTTGAATATATTCCAGGAAAGTGGTGCTTATCTCTATAAACCTTCTCAAAAATCTAGACTTGCTGTCCAAATGGCTGCTGGGGTTTGTTATCTATGTGCAACAACATAGGTGAAAGAGGAGCTTCTGACACCTGTTAAGGAACAGCTTCTGTGAGATACCATGGTTGGTAGGAAAAGACTTCAGTAAATTAGTATCGGGCTTACTAGGAGAGGATGGTATTTTTATTTGCACACAGAGGCTGCTGCTGTATTTTTTCCAAGTTTATGACTGTGTCCACTCCTCTTGTAAAGATTTCCTTGTTTGTGCACAGCTGTAGAGGCCTTACAAGTGGGAGAAATTCTTCATGCTGCAAGTGCATGAGGGAGTCTGCCGTTGCTTTTCCAGGCTTCTGAGTGGGAAGCTCAAGACCGCTCAGTTACTTGTCAAGAGGGACTCCAGAAGTACTAAATCCAGCCCTTTTTTTGCTGCTTATGGGAAAAAGGGTTACTTTTGATGGCAGAATCAGGCTGAAAGCTCAAAAGTTTGGGCATAAAATGAGGAGGGCTGTCCCCATAGGGGCAGCCCTCCCCAGAAGCCCCTCTGCCTCTGAGATTACTGAGGGAAATAGTGAAACCCAGACTCTGCCACCCAGGTCTAAAATAATGACATGAGAGACAAAACTCCTTCGGAGCCCAACAAATTTCCACTGAAACTGAACCCGTTGCTTTAATGCTGTGCAACCCACCCCTTACTCCTACGCTGGCCCCTCCGCCTCAGTGGCTGGTGAGGCACAACCAAAATGGAGGACCCCATATGCCTGAACACCCAGGTAGCGAGGGGGGACGTGCTGTTTTTTGCTGTTTTTTGCTGTTTTCTGTATTTTTCAGGGCATATTGTTTATTTGGGGGGTTAGGGGTGCTGATGTAGGGCCCTCTATCTCCATCAGGCCCTCTCCACGCAGGCTGCCCGCAGGATTTGCAGCCCATTGTTCGGCCACGGTTGCCACAGAAACAGGAGCAGCTGCTGGCTGACGGGCCTTGGCTGGCAGCCCCGGACAGCTCGGCCGCCCCGGCCGGGTCCTGCGCCCCGCCAGCCGCTCACCCTCCCGCTGCCGGCGGTGGCACGCCAGACTGTGCGGGATAATGTTTACTAACATCGGCCACATGGCTCCCTCCGTACCGTTGCTCTGCCCAAAATGTGTCAGTCCTAGTGGATTGCCAGGCAGCCGGCCAACCCGTCTGCAACGTGCTGAAAAATCTGTCAGCAGGGGCTGCCGCCCGCAATCTCATGGGGGATCCTTCTTCCCCAGGGGCTGAAGTGCGCTGCACGCCCTCCTCATGGGGCACTGTGGATTATATACATCTAGAGACCTGTGTATATATGCATATGTGGATGTTTAGGGTGACTGGGTCTGACCCCACCGCTTCAGAGGAACTTGTGGGGTGGCCGTCGGGGCAGTGTGCGGTGGTTTCCTTCCCGGCACAAAAGGCTCCCGTGAATGTTGTGCTTAACCCTGCTGATAATGCCGGTGGGGCTGGAGTGTCCTAGTGCCGGCAATATTGTTTAATGTGTACTTTTACTGGCATGTTGTTTCTCCAGCAAATTTACAGCATGAGATTACTGCTGGAGCTGACCTTTTTTCCTTCAGCCAGGGTAATGAATGTTGCTATTTAAATGCTGTGCCTCCATAGCCCGTGTGCTTTAGTTTTTAAAAGAGTAGCACAGTACCCAGGGGAAGCCTTTTGTTGCCCGGCTGTGAAAACTGAATACAAGCTGTCCTATTGGAGGCTGGAGAGGCAGAAAATAACCGAGAATAGATTTATGGAGTGTAATTTAGCCTAAATCATGTCACAGAGATAGAAAATATGGATTAGATCCTGAGCTGGTGTAAATCAATACAATTCTATAGAGCAATGATGCTTACCATAGCCAGGAGCTGGCCCTTTCCTCTTAAAATGCAGATGAGCACCATCCAGCAATAGTGAGGAATAGTTTAAACTGGGTGAAATGGCAGGGAAGTTTCCTGATAGGCAGAGCATAATTGCTTAAATTAGAATATGCTAAATACAGTGATGTCAGTAAGGTGCCTTGGAATCCTTAAATATATGCAACTACTTTAGGATTTATAAACTCAGAATGGCCAACTCCTGGAATACAAGGCCATCTAAAGTAAAATGAATATATAAATGCAAAACCGTTGGAAAAGAGCCGTATTGCCTCATTATATGCCTCATTATTGCCTCAAACACATCTTGCCCCTAGTAAGCTTAATTTATGGAAATAGTTTATGGCAAATGGATCAGAAAATCCAAAAATTATAAATATGGGTATTATTAAACTTCAGTGAGATGTCATAGGAAAAAATGCATATTCATTTTAACTCATCCTATCATTAAACTGATAGAAAATTAGTCTTTTTTTTCATAACTATAATCAGTTATAGCAAGAAACATTCCAAAAAAGAAACAAAAAGTTGTGCTAACACTTTATATGATTTATTTATTTAGGATTTCTATTAAGCAGTTATTAAACACTTTTGAAATGGGACAAGAATGATGGGAGATAATTATAAAAATGAAAGCCTGGACTTATTTTCGCTGTCTGTCCTATACCCCTCACCCAACTCCATTTCTCTGTTATTAGAGGGAATCTTGGTTACTGTTGTAGTTGTGGATGTGAATTCAAATACTATTTTAAATGTAGAGTCACTTGTTTATAATAGTAGTCCCATACACGCAGTATTCTGCAGTGGCTCAACAGACCATTAGACAATATGATTAACACTTTGATCAAGTGTAGCAAAATTTCAATGTCACTACCTGAGGTTCCATGTTCCCACTAAATGTTCGAGTCTTTCTCCCCAGTAAAGTGAAATAAAGCAATGTGTCTACGTTTTGCAGATGGGGTCCTAAACTGCTAAAAGAGAAATGACTTCATTTTTAGCAGGAGGTTAATTTTCTGTGATTTCTCCTAGACCACACCTAAATCACAATCAATTAAAGGAATAACTTAGCTACAACAAACTATCACTGTACAGAAATACCGTAACTGGCGCCTGGTGACCCAATACACCAACCAGCTACATAATACACCAACCATGCTACATAAGGATATACCTCTAAGCTTGGATTACAAAAACAAACAAACAAACAAACGTGCAGCATTAGCATCGTTAAGATCTGCCTTTTTAGAGCTGCAGTGAATTTTTAGGTATTCATTGGATTAAAAAAAAAAAAAAAAGGCAAAAATAAAACAACCAGTGCCATATCTCAAAAGAGTTCACAGTTCATCTATCTTTTAATATTCCAGTTAGCACAACAGCAGGACTATTATTGAATGCAGAGATATTAGACACAGGTTACCAGTAATGCATCAGTACCTTAACTAACCTCTGTAGTACCTCTAAGAAACTTTCTGAATAACACAGTATAAAGTAGAGTTATAAGGAAATGTGGCCTTGGTCTGTGATTTTCTTGTTTTGTTTTGCTTGCTTTTTGTTTTGTTATTTAGAAAGCTCTGATCCTAGAAGAAGCTGAACAAATAATGACAGACATATATGTTAAAGAAGCAGCCAGAAACCTCTCAATATAATGTGCATGCCAGGAATATTGTCAAGCCCCCACTGACACAGGCTTTGATTCAGGGCATTTACAACATAAAAACAGAAGAGCTGTGTAATTTAACAACTTGAAAGGATTGGTGTTGAACTGGTAATGTACAAGCAAATGAAGAGGGTGATAAAATTTCTGTCAGGTAAAGACAGTCCCAGAAAACTTTTTCCTTTCTAGCAAAGTATTGTTTTTCTCTTTTTCACTTTTTACTTTTCTGTTTTCTTTTTGGGCAAAACCCCCAAATTCTAAAATTAAAGGACTTAAACAAAATAAACAAGAAAAGTTTGCATGTTTTAACTTATTCTTTCTTTTCTTTTCTTTTTTCTTTTTTTTTCTTTTTCTTTTTCTTTTCTTTTCTTTTCTTTTCTTTTCTTTTCTTTTCTTTTCTTTCCTTTCCTTTCCTTTCCTTTCCTTTCCTTTTCTTCTTTTATTTTTTCTTTCTTTTCCTTTCTTTCCTTAATTAAACATGGACATTTTCATTAAAATTTTTGTTTTCAGTGAAAACTATTTCTATTTTCTTATCATCTTGTGTGAATGTCACCAGCAGGCCTGAAACCTGTGTATCTGTTCATTAGCCAAACATGAAGGCAGGTTGGCTGCTGCTAGCGCAGTGTCTTTAATTATAGCATATTGGTTTCCCTATTTCTGATGCATGCTCTTGACATCTCAGCTATCACAGTGCCATAGGAACTATGATAATTCCCTTTACCCACTCCCTTCATATTTTGCCTTTCAATGGTTCTTTGGTTTACTTATTTATTCCCATCTTTCCCAGAACAAAGCTTCCTAAAGGACTGAGGGAAAAGAAGTCTAAGATCCTCAAGAAGCAAGAGAGGCATGGCCATATGTACTGGGGTATCATGCATAGCCTTGCAACTTGCAAGATCTGCAATTATATTTAGCACTGAATAAAAGTACATTGTATAATTTCACTGTATACCTTTACATTGCTGCTTCATTTTCAAGGAAATTTTTAATTGCAGGATAAAGTTAAAAATCGATGGAAAATTCCATTTCTTCAGCAGCTAAAATTTACAGTCTCATTGTGTTGGCAAGATCATTGTGATGAAAGAGTTTTCTAATACATAACACCTCTGTTAAAATCAAGTTGTCAGAAATATAGTTTTGGATTAAAAAAAAAATTAGTCTTATTGTTACATTAAACTGTGAAAAGTTTCTACTTCCTGCTCTTTATTTCCTTTTCATCCACCCAAAGTAAGAAAAAATACATAATTCACTTCAACACTCAATATATTTTTCAAATTTTCATTTTCAAAGTTTCTATGCTAAATATATTTTTAAAAGAAGGGAAAAAAAAAAAAAGCATGCACAAGTATATACAAAAACAGTTTTGATAAGAAAACAAAAGATTTCATATAACTGAGGGTTGAGTTTGGGAGGGAAGGAGATTGTCTATTGTTTGTTCCACGAGGAAAATGAACACATTTTGCTCCATTCATAAGTCTGGCGACTGTACAGAAGTTCCTATCATCCCTTTTTACTTAGGATTTTGTGCTTGGATTGGTCTCTTGACTGGGGATTTGGATTCACTGTGAGTTCTCCTATGAACTGTCTGAGTGACTTTGTGTAAGTGTCAATCCTGGTGTGAGGTTTGAGGCCAAATTTAGCATCCATCTGCATTGCTTGTTTGTATAAACTCCATCAATTCAGTTTTGGAACAATCCTACTAATACTTCTGGCAGGCTGGTGGTCTCCCAACTCTTTGCAGCCCGTCCTTCTGCCCATGCTCCCTGCTGTTTCTGAGACCCTCTGTGATATGGTGTAGACATGGCTACAGTCTTTTAGATTGCCCTGTAAAACAAGTTTGATAAATCTTCAACCTTCCATCCACTTTTTTCCTCTCTGTGGAGGAGGGCTGTACAGCAGAGATGCAGGGTGTGGGATTATGACACATGCTTGCCTAGCCACAATGGCCTCAATCTCTAGTTACAAGAGGAGGGATGGCAGTACGACCTCTGTCATATCATAGCAACCTGAGTTTGAACGTAAGCTGCATCAGTGGACATCAGATGGCATGGCTGGAGAGGATCTTTGGGACCATGAAAAAAGAGGAATCCAGCTTTAGCTTGTTGCCATTCTTCACTTCCTTCTGCCATTTTCCTAGCCAGGAGCCTGAGCTCCTTTGCTTCAAAGCAGTATGCCCCACTGTAAAACTTGCGGCAACAAATTTCTATTCATTTGCTAAAAACCATGCCATGGTATCTGCATTACTACTCTTAATTGCAGTAAGTAGACCAAAACTGAATGCAAGCTATAGTCATACCTCCATTATTTATCATGCAGCCATATATCCCATGCTTTAGCTCTCCATGCTCCAGACTGCTGAATGCACAGTAACATTCAGGTGAGAGGCTCTAGATGAATTACTTTCAGCACCCACCTGAAATGCCACCATATGTATAGTTAGGAAAGCTGTTTTGAAACTGGACTCATTTAAGCATGAATTAATTTGGATATTTGACTTGGCAAAGAAGGATATAGAACGTATGCAGTTTCAGACTTTAACATGCACCTGGATATAAAAAGTATTTCAACAATGAAGTAAAAAGAAATTCAGAAATATTAGTCAGAACAGTGCTGAGAAAACACAATAGCTTGATTTTTTTTTTTTAAATGATGCCTATATTATGGAAAAATATTATTTCAAATAGAGACGAATATACTGTGCAAAACTGGGAGGCATTGTATTCTTTGTGTTAATAGAAAGAAACCAGCACAGGGAAAAAGCTGTCATGGTAATTTGTGAAAAAATGTGGGTTAACTAACCTTGAAGCAGAACCTTTTAAAAATCATCTTTTTAATGCTGCTCCTTAGAGCAAACACTCCTTTCTGGAAAAAAGGAAAAAAAGAAAAAGGCAGAAGATGGGTTCATAATGTTTTTGTTTTGAATGGAGCCAAAACCTGCCTGGCTACTTTTAACTGTATCAGAGTAAACACTTCATACATGAAAAACAGGCTTAAAACAATTCTAATATGTATTCGGAGCTAGAACAGTTGATCTATGCTGCTTAGAGGAGTTCAGCTGTAAGGTGAACTTTTATAACAATCATTAGAAAATAAATTGCTGTGGTTCTTTTGTTCTATGCCAGAGAATAAAAATCTCCACCTTTTTTTTTTTTTTTTTTTTTTTCTTTTTTTTTTATAAATGCTATTTGCCTCTGCAAAAATCCTTCTATGTAGGGGCTGGATAGTCTTGTAAAAATTTAGCTTTAAAAAGCATAGTAAAGAGCCAGGCTGCTCTGGAAGCAGAGCAGGCAGCAGATGGTGACCCCCATTTCATGTTCTGGTTCTGTGCCCTTGCTCCATGAAGATTTAGCTGCAGTGGACTTCTGCTGGAAGACTTCATGTCCCACACCTGCAGCAGCTCCAGGAGGCAAGCTTATGCAGGAGGATGGAAGCCAAAGAGACTTATGCTCCGTGCCTCTTCTCTGCTACCAAAATGACAGGCGGAATGGCCGTCAATATACACTTCCTCACATATACTCCAGTATTGTCCAGCAGTTGTGTAACAGAGCTTGTTAGGTCTTGATACGCCTTTTATGATCATTTCACACAATAACTACTGAGACTTGGGTTTGTACAATTGATTACCCTTGCACAGACCTTGTAAAAAGACTTGTGTAATTTCTGTTCTGTTCTATTCTATTCTATTCTATTCTATTCTATTCTATTCTATTCTATT
>NC_048895.1:106020964-106048437 GCF_011077185.1 Oxyura jamaicensis
CTATTCTATTCTATTCTATTCTATTCTATTCTATTCTATTCTATTCTTATTCTTATTTTGTTCTGTTCTTTCTTACATCATGTCTACCAGTGGTGTCTGTTGCTTATTTTACTTACTAACATTTTTTCCATGTGCAAAAGAAAAATAGACATTTCCATTCCTTGCCTTCACCCCAAATCCATCCATGTGAGAGTGAAAATAATAAAAAAGGCTGTCTGTGGTAGTTTCACCAAGACTGCAAGAAGCCTGGATATGACTGCGCTCATACGTTCACCTTGTGACACTTCAGATTTATCTCTGACACATGGATGAAGGAGTTATTTTGTAGTATAATAACAACAGCAATAACGACAGCAATTATCATATATAATATCAAATGATATAACATTATTTTTGCTGCAGAAGGTAGTAAAACCTTCAAACTGCTTATGTAAAGTGAATTTCCCTCTTCTTTGCTTTTCACAGAACTACTAGAACCACCAAATGTGAGATTTATTTATTTATTTATTTATTTATTTATTTTGCTTCTAGCATAAAACTTCCTGCAGAAACTTCTGAAAGAATATTTCTCTTTTGATACAAAGCATTTGAAATCCTGATGTAAGCCTAACAGGTGAACCAATGCTTGTAAGCCCTGGGTCTTTTAAGAGAAGCTTCTTCATCAGCGTTTGAGTCTCTGGTGAATAGCTCACTGCAGCTCTGTTTATATAGACATATGGTGTGAAGAACACTAATACAGTTGTCTGTGCACAACTGTAACAAACAATCTGCTTATTGTGTATTTTTTTAGGCAACACTTCATGCTGTCTAACAGGTGGCCCCAAGTTACAATAGGCACACTGTCGGGGTAGAACAAACCCCGTTTACACAAGAGCCTTGACTGGAGATAGTGACTAAGGCAGCCTGCAAAATCAACCTTAGAACATGGTTGTTTAAAACGTTTAAATGCCATGAACCTCCAATGAATATGAGCCTTGCCTTTCACCTCCTCCTGTTGCACTCAATCTATCTCAAGGCCAGTAGAGCTAATTCCTCCCAATGACTGAATGCCAGGCAACATTTAAAAATCTTTCACATATTATAAGTCTCAAGTTTGTGGATATAATACTGTATGATGCATTTAAAAATCTAAACTGTGTTCTTTTTTTAATTTAAATAAATCAATCAAATTTTATTGCAGGCTTTCAGTTAGGACCATGATTTCACCTGTAATCTCAGCATTCGTAAGTGTGTGCACACTATGCATACATAGGAGCATTATTGTATTATTGTAGCATAGGGTTTGTTCATGTTCACTGCAAAGAGGGTAAGGTGAATTTGGCTTTGTCTGTAAAGATAAACTTCTGTTACATTCCTCATTACATTCTCCTTTGTGATCTTTCCCCCAGAAATCTCCTCACCATTCTTTTCTTTTTTCTTGCTGAAGCTTTCTTCTGGGATATTCAATCCTGCAGCATTATGTTTTTACTTGTTCTGCAGGAAGCTGATATTTATAGATTAAAAAAAAAAAAAAAAGAAAAAAAAAGAAAGAAAGAATACATATAACTATTCAGTGGAATTCCCCTGGCAGATAAGGAGATTCATAGGATAAATCTTTACAGTTCATGGAGGTCTGTTTTTATCATAGTACTTGATTCAGGTCTCATTGACCTTCATTTTATAGAGGTGGATCAAGTCTCATGTGAAAACAAATGGTAGGGGGATGGAAGTGGGCAGTCCTATCAATGCAGTAAAGCTGAGGCACAAATGATCATATCTGCATAGGAAAGTGGGCAATAATTTACACAACATGTGCAAAGGAACTGATATTCCATGATCCATCTCCATTAACTTCACACACACATAAATATATATACTAAGCTAATATTTTAGGGTCTCCCAGCAGTCCGTGGTGAGAGATGATCATCCCCAGAAGACAATTCATCTTGGACCAAGGCAGGTGTCTAAGACAGCTGTGAGAAATCCCTCCTTTAACAGCAAGGAATTCCAGGATGAATAATGCCTAAGTGGTTTCAGTAAGACAAAACAAATCCCACCCATTTCAACTGGATGTGTGAAAATAATAAGCATTTGTATAATCATATTTGTGGGATGGTGTTTTCCCTCAAAAGGTGTTTTCCTTCAGTTCTGCTAGGTGCTCAGTGCTTCTTTAATTATTTGAGTTCAGCAAAATTTGACAGTACTGATTATTTCATGGAAGGAATGAAGCATCTTGATAGCTTTGTATAATCAAAAATAAATTCAGTCAAGATTTGGATGGGTTTCACCCTTAGGGGCTTTGGTGAGATAATGGCTTTTAATTTATGATGATCAATTTCAAAGGTTACTTGCCCATTCCTTTTTTTAATTTATTTTTATTTTTATTTTTTTTTATCTCACTCCCAAAAGTGTGGGAGCATTTTGAATCATACATGTACTTTCTCATCAGGTAGTATCTAGATGAGATTAGATAGAACCTGACCCAAACCTCACAAAGTCAGTGGAAAACTGTGAAAGGTTTCAGAGGTATTTGGGTGAGGCTACTACTACAGTGATTTGTTGAGGATGCCTTGCTTAATTTAAAAGAAGAGCAACCTTCCACATCATGTCTGGAGCACTTCAAGTCATTTGCTGGGAAAGTCTGAAGTAACCTAACTCTATTGAATAACACTGTACACACTCACAGATTTAGGACACAGAATTAGTTGAATCTTCATTAGTGATCAGATCTTCAGCTTTTATAAACCACAGGTAATTTAGGAATAAAATTTTGCAGTCAAACCCAAGAGCAAGACTCAATTTGTTTCTCTTATACTGACTCATTTTTTAGATATTAGGAGTGTTTTCACATTATGACTGTATGAATGCATTTCCTGTAACCAAGACAGACTTTCTAAACACTAGTATTTTTGCATGTGATTAGATCCTAAGTTCATCCAGTCCAGGATCCTTTCTTCAGCATTAGGCTGGACTAGACGATCTTGGAGGTCTTTTTCCAACCTTAATAACTCTCTGATTAGCCAGTATCAGATGAAGATGTAAACAGAATTTGCCCAATATTATGTCTTTTCCTTGTCTCTAACAGTTTGAGATTGGCTTCCAATATGAAATTAAATGGCCTCTCCGATATTTTTGTAATCAATATGTATACATAAATGTAACTATCAATATCCACATATAGATAGGTATCTCTGTCTATCTATAGCTGTATGCAGATCATCCTGGTAAGTGCTGGTCTCTAATGCATATAGTAACTGCTCTTTGATTTCTTTTCACCATGCAAGGAAAAGCAATAAATGCATGTAAGGATGAATTCTTCCATTCTTGTTCCATCTATACCATTGATGGAACTACTGGTATGGTGAACTGTCCAGTGCTAGAGCCATGGCCCAGGTGCTGGAATTCAATCACTTATTCTGTTAAAAAACAGACCTTGGCACTAACTTAGTCAGGGCTAATTAACATAAATTATTAATTCAAAAAAAATGAAAATGTTTTTCACAGCCACATATGTTTCAGAATAAGGGATAAGACTGCAAAGCTGACTGATGTCCACAGAAGACGGTACTAGCGCTTGCCTCTGTTTAGGAGCAAGAGTTAAGCTCAGGTAACTTGACAATCTGATATATAAAGGAGGTGACAGAGGTGAGTAGGGAGAAAGCAGAGCCTTAAAGTTAGGGCCTGTGCTGGACATCATACATTGTGTGTTGTTAAAAATGGTAATTTTAATGTGTTCCATATGGTTTTTGGTACCTTTCAAGATAAAACTTCTTCTTCTGTAACAACAAATTACAGAAATTAATCAGATCAGTGCAGAGGAGGAAACAGAGATGCAATAGGATTGCAGGCATCAGAAAAGAAACCAAACTTGATACCAATCAACACTTTGAACAGTTTCCTAAGAAAAACTGTAGAATTTCAGTTCTTGGATGTATCTGGGCATAAACAAAATTTGAAGTTGAATTGACATTTTAGTACCCATTGAATGTCTTCAAGCTTGCTTTATATTGACACCTTACTTGAACTTATATTGTAAATGCTTGGTAAACCCAAGTAAGTAGCAGATTATCCACTGGAGAGAAGCAGATGCCTTTTGAGTCTTTCAAAGCAGACTGTCTGCGTGCTTTTTTATTAACCTCTAGAGCATCATGCTCAGATAACAATGGTGAACGCTGGTCCTTAGTGAATACAGTTCTGTGCTCCATAAAATCACCATACTCTCTTACCACTGAAAAGAAAAGAAATGGAAACAGAAATAAAACCCTTCTCTTCTTACTGCTGTGTCTGACAGCTGCATAAGACAATTGTTATTTGGAGGAGAATTCATACTAAGCTCAAAAAGTTTTCAGATGGTGTAAGCTCAATGTCTCTGCCTTATGTTTGAGGAAGAACGATGCACCTGAGGCACTTCTGAGTCTGGACATCTGCTTTACAGTATGTTACATTCATAATAGCTCAGTCTAGCAGGGGTCACAAACTCCTCAATTTCTTCTAGTGCCTCAGGGCTATCATTTGTAAAGTTTTCCAACTAATTACCATTTAATAGTTACACCAAAAGGCCTTTTTATAAACATATGTATGTGTATATATAGAAAAAACAATGCATGTATATATTCTTATTGAGTCTTCTGATTACTTCTAAAATACAACCAAAATGACTTTTATTCCAAAAATAGTGGGAACAGCATTTTTTCCCCCACTCTGAATAAGAAAGTCAGTGTCAGCAGTTACTGTCCTTTCTGCCCTTGGGGAAATTCACTGTCTTCTAGAATGAACTGAACTGCAATAAAATTAACACTCTTTTCCTTTTCTAGGCTTGACAATACCGCCTGATGTCCTTAAAGTAAGTAATCATTCAAGTTATTTTAGAATATATCTCATTGTAGCAGGTAGTATGAACTTGTGAATCTCTCTCCTTTTGGTCTAATTGCAAAATGCCTTAAATTTTGCCTCACTTCTTGGCCTTTACTATGATTAACATAGCTGGAATATTGTCCTAGTGTTTTCTAGGCCATGTCATTTTCCATAGTCAGACAGAAATTTTAAAAGATAAATTAATAGGTATAACCTGTACTGTTAGAACCACATGCTTTGTGGAGGGATGGAAGTAAGAGAAAGATGGGTGGAACAAGGATAAGTATGTCCCTGAATGGGAGGGTTGAAGGTGTCTGCACAGCGATGGGGTTTTATCATGTAACAAACAGGAGCTCGCTCTGTCCTGGGTAATACTGATAGGTACGGGAATTCCCAGTCCCCACCAAAAGTCAATACAGGTAGGAGCTGTTGTGCCCACCTCAGATAGTTTTTGCATGGATAGAATGGGTCTGTGGTCATACTATTCAAACAACAGCTGTTCCTACTCTTATTCATTTGTTTCGTTTATTTGGGTGGTGAGCCCCATCATTCTTTTCTATACCTGGGTACAATATGATCAGTCTGCGTCACTCTGTGTCTGTTTCCACATCTTTCTTTTCTCTCCCTGCATGTTTTTATCCATCTTGGGTTTTGGTGATTTTTTGTGTGTGTATGTTGTTGTTTGCTTGTTTTTGTTGGTATGGACTTTTTTGAATGTGTATGTGCTTCCTTTGATTTTTTTCAATATTTTCATCACTTTTTTTTCTTGATCTTTTATTTTTATTTTCTCTCTCCCTCCTGTGCCTCTTCTTTCTTCTCCCCATCTTTTTTTTTTTTCCTGTTCCATGTTCCTTGCTCCCTTTCCATATATTTTTCCTATATATTTGCTCTAAAAAGGCCACCTAAGGTTGCAGTGCCGTCGTACAGTCTCCCTGGCTTACCTTGGAATGAGACAATATTTTCCCTGTGCTCTGAGGTCTGTGGTTCAAACACTCTCCCTTTTGCCCACCTTGTGGGGTGAGAACCGCTCTGTCCGTAGAAGACTATTTCTCCCTTGAGTATTATGCTTCTGTGTGATCTTCTGAGAAGTCTAACACTGGATGCAGTCAAAGAGAATGATAGCATTTATGAAAAATGGTTTCAAAGGCAGAAATCATGTACCATGGAAACATGCTATAAAAATGAAACATACAGAAATCATATAAATAAAAAGGCTCTTTTAGGATGTTGTCTGTAGTCCTGGAAACATGGTTATGGAGGAAGATGACCTAAACCATAGAAACACCCATTCTTAGAAATCACAGCTGGCCTTCTTCCTCAGGACCTGACAGGGTTAGAAGGAGACCAAGAACTAATTCCCAGATCTTCATTTTCCCAGCTATTTCCTTCCATAGGATTATTCTCTTTTTCAGTTTACTGGGCCCAATCATTCCTGGCTCATACTCATCAATAATACACACCCTCTTTTAGCAGCTAGAGGTTTTATATGCCTTTCACTGGTTTCTAGATCTGTGTGGTGTCAAATCTCAGGGAGATACTACTCCTGCGTTTGGTTATTCACAGGTAGGTGTTATTAGCCAACTTTTCTCTTTTCCACCCATGCTGTGCAGCACCCTGAGCAGCAGTGGTTGATTTAATGGCTCTCCACACCCCAGAGCCAGCTGCGTTTTGACTGCTCTGTGTGTTATCTGATTGTTGGACACCTTGGGATCCTTTATGATCACAGACACCTTATAAATAGCATAGTAGTCATGTTAAACCTCCACCTAAGTACGCAGGAGCAAAGCGTAGTAAATATTCACGAAACACAAGTTAGCAGCAAGGCATCCATTTTTCATCCTTGTGAGAATGGTAAAATGGTAACCTCCGTGTGTAAGAGACTGAATTAATACTTAGCCATCTTCTGGTAATTTTTTAACGCAAGTTATTGCTGTACGTTCTCCTCTTTTTCTCCTTGTTTTTGAAAAACATTCACTAGAGTCTCTGCCCCCCCCCACTTTTTTTTTTTTTTTTTTTGTTAAATACCTTGATAGGCTGCTGGTAATCTACCACTAATCCTTTCTCCTCAGTACACGCATAAAGAAATAAAAGATGCCAGTTTGTGGCTTAGCTGCATTCAGGAAAACTTCCGTATTGCTGCCAAGAACTGCCATCTGCCACCTACAAGCGCAGGTGCCAGGGAGTCTCCTCTGCACACAAAGCATAATAATATAACACAAAGGACCAATGTGCACTAATAATTGCTAAACACACAGAAAGAGGGGCCAGAACATTTTTATGAAAGTTTACTTAGTCTGTGGAGATTTGCATACAGATGGCTAGGTCAGGGTGCTGTGTATGCCGCCTGGGCCACTGTGGGGTAGGGCTGCCTTCAAGCAGCCTTTATAAGCACACACGGCTTTTACTATAGCATAGTGTTGTGGAGAGACCTCATTCTGCACACACTGAATAGTCATTCAAGTAGCTTGCTTTGAAATGAGAAAAGACCTTGGATAGGGGGGAAAAAAAGCAAATTCTTTTCTTTGTGAGACAGAGGAGGAGTGTTGGGAAAGAGGCCAGAGGACTTAAAGAATGTGGGTTAGCAACCAGGAATTAGAGGAAAGTTTCTGTGGAGACACACAATTAGATATGTGGCATTCACCCCTCTCCTTCTAGTGGGCAACAAGAGCAAGCACATTTCAAAGGGTTCATCATCTGCATGAAACAAGGATAGGGGGAAGAAAAAGCACCCTAATTTTTAAAGTATAAAGAAAAGTGTAACTGTCTTAAAATAAAACAAACCCAAAGGTTAAGCAGCAAGAAATTTCCCTTCAACTAAGAGTGTGAAGACACAAACCCTGAATTTAGTTGATTTGCTTTCTGTATGTATGGATCTGGAAATGTGTGTGTATGCATACAAACACATATAGATGTGCCTACTAATAGATATTTTAAATGAAAACATTGCTATAAGACTTTGTCATGAGTTTATGGAACATACTTTTTTTTTCCTTTTTTTTTTTTGTTTATTTTTTTTAGGAAAAAATCTTATTGACCACAAACCTAAGATACTATCTTGTGTAGATTACTTATGGCAGGTGGCAGTATGTATTTACACTGTAGTAGGTTCCTTTAGAAACACTGCATGTGAAAAGAGGGTGATCTTCAAAGATGCTCACCTTCATAAATTTTCAAGTAAGCTTAACTATCACTTTTGCCTTTGAAACAGTTTGCTAGCCTAGGTATGTGTTTCAGTTTTTTTCCTTGCAGTTTGCACCCTGGAGATTACATCAATACCTGTGAATCAGTTCCTGAAAGAACTGAAAGAAAGGAGGATTAGTTGTCTATGCCTTTCACATGTCTTACAGAAAAACAAAACAAACAAAAACTATTCATCCCTTTCCTGTCTCTTATCAGAGTTTCTTGAGGAAAGTATAAGTATTGTGCCCAGCTTATCTCATTGCATCTCTTCATGCTTTTTATTGATCCTTTTAGAAAATTGTAATACAGCTCCAAAAGATACTATAATTAGCTTGGTGTGTATAGAGGAAAAAAAAAAAAATCACACAATCTTACATTTTCAAAACTCTGTATGGATTAATGAAGTAGAGAATTTGAGCACTTTGTGATCAAAGGATTCAAATACCTTGCAAAAGCTCCATGAGGTAAAAATATATAAAAGATGATTTAGCAGAAAAGAGCAACAGATATAGGTTTGCCCAAGGTCACAGAGGAAGTCTAGGAGAGGTAAGAATTGAATCCCAGTCCCCTGAGTACCAAGGCAATTCTGTATCCATTATCATTCATCCTACTTTGAGACTGCTAATTGATTTTGACTGCTTAGCATGAGCTCTTTAAAGGGGCCTGATTTTCAGGGCTGTTTGTCTCCTGCAGAATGTGGGGCTGAGGTCTGGGGCAGGATGAAAAGGGCAGGAGCAGAGAGGCTTTTCAAGACTTGTGATTATTGCAGGGGTGGGTGCTTGCTCCCAGCCTGCTCTTATGCTCACCTTATGGCTACGTAGCATGGGTTTCGTTAGCCTTTACACTGCACCAGCTTCTCCAGGAGCAAAACATGGAGTTGGAGTGATCATTTCTTCCACTACTACTTCAGTAGCAAGAGGCCTGAGATGTGCATTGCTGCCCCCAATGCTTTTTTTTTACACAATGCTTCTTTCCTTTAGGCTTCCAAAAACTAGCAATAGTGGAAACAGTAATGATACCTGGGAGTGCAGGGAGGAGGGAGAGACTTTTCTGCCCCAATTTGTCTCAGATTTTTAAGTCTGAGAAGGATTCCCTTGGTTACTGTGTTAATCTGTCCATCTTTTAAAATCAACAGCTCATCCATCACTTACATAAAACTGCAACGTTGAAAGTTGAAATAAACCTGAAATATTTACATGCACTAAAACCACCAATACTTTTATTTTCTTATTTGCCTGGTGTAAAGGATTTTCATTTGACCAGCACTTCATGACACTGTGCTTTCGTAAGCCATCGTGGCTGCCTAGCAAGTCATAGCCCAAGCAAACTCCACCTCTCGCCTCTCGGCACTGGAATTCCCCTTTCATGACGCTTCATGTACAATTAGGGTGTAGAGGTATATCCAGCAGACCGAGAGTAACCAAGTGGGAGGTCTCCAATAACTCAGCAGCAGTCTGCAGCTGCTCACTAGGTATGATCTAGCAGCTGATTCAGGACCTAACACAGTGGATGCCAATGTGGACCCTGAATGACACCTTTACTTTGATCTTTTCTTCAAAATCCTGGCTATAACAAGGATGTATGCAATTACAGAGATCTTTTGGGGAGTCAAATACCTGAATGACTGCATGACTGTTAAAGAATGCAATAGCACCTCCTTTTTAAAAAAAAAAAAAAAAAATGTAAGTTTTATAATGCATTTCATAAGCCTTCTGGGCAAATTAGGAAAAAAATAATAAGTTAGCAGTGGATGGGATCCAGGTTCCTAAATACCAAACACTGCAAAATTTCCATATAAATTATCCCTTCAGGAGCTGGGTTTTGCTTTGAATGCCTTCTTGGTCTATGAGGTCTGAAATTATGCCAGTCTGAGGGAGTTCCAGATATTTTCCATAAAAGCTGCTTTCCAAAATCTTTCAAAGAAATCACAGGATCTCCAAGAATGTCCTAACCATGTCCTTCTGGGCACACCCAAAGTGGGATCATCTGAGTTACTTTGGTCCACTGTAATGTCTTAAGCAAGTATCACAGAACTAATGTGGAAATTATTTTAAAGCAAATGCTTATCTTAAGTGATTAGATGCTGTAACAAATGCAAGACTTACTTCCCCCCAAAATTTTATGTCACTGGTGAAATCTAGAATCAGTAGCTAAACTTAGAGCTTGAAAATTAAATGACTGAAATTGAAATGCAATGAAAGCTTCTGCTCAATGTCTCTAAGTGAAACCTTGACCACACTCTAAGCAGTAAGAAGATTTCTGACTGATGCAACATCAGAATTCTCTTTTCTGTGGTATATTCTCTTTCTCTATAGCAAAAGTACATTTTTTACTTTGCTATAAATGCGTTAGCATTTATGAGATTCTCATATGCAGCTCAGTGCTTGCTCTACTAGCTTCTTTGGAAAAATTAGTTTAATGTGTTAATGCATTAAGTCTTAGTGTGTATATACACTTTCCATTTCAGAGCACCTTTTGGAGTTATCTGTTGATGTTGAATTAGGTCTAATCCTCCCGATGGAAGCCTATCATAAAACCAACTTTTCTCAGAGATGATTTGCATTATATTTACAAAATATCCAAGAATTCATAGAGATGGATGTAAAAAGTTGACATACCTGCTTCTTAAAATTGAATTAATAGGAACTGTTTACCAAATATAGGAGAAAGCTTTATTTGTCTCACTTACCACATCCTAAAGCAAGTATGTTACAGATGGTTTCCTTGTACAAAGTGTATGATATACCTAAATGTCTGAGGCAAGATTTATTACATTTTCACTTCCTCTCTCTGTCATAGCTTTCTCACAAATTTCTATTTTGATGTGAAACCCGTAATTCTCAAAGATAAATGACTTGAGAAATGCCAGTCTGAAATTACAAACATAATATGTCATCCCATTCAATGATATAGATTTTTATTTAGAAGATATTTCTAATGAGGAGTCCTGAAAAAAAAAAATAAAATCCATGGGTGCATGACTATTGATGGGCACTACTTGTATGTGAGCATGTATAGAATCATAGAATGCTTTGGGTTGGAGGGGACCTTAAAAGACCATCCAATTCCAACCTCCAGCCATGGGCAGGGACACCTCCCACTAGACCAGGTTGCTCAAGGTGTGACAGCAATGGGTCAGTAGACTAGATCATTCTTAACTAAATATTTAGACTGCCATTAAACAGCAATCACTTCTAGATGAAAGTCAAGTGATGTTGGGGTTCTAACACTGATGGATCAGGGGTAATCTAAATGCATTATTACCCTCTGATAAATCATGCCCCTTTTTTCATACAAAATATGAGAGATGCTCTGCTACTTTTCTGTTACAAGCATGATTTGGAAAATATGTTTCTTGCTTGTAGCAGACAAGCATGGGTATAGTGGTCTACAAAATGTTCACAAAGCATATGCTGAACAACATCTGGGAGATATGAAGATATAGTCCTCATCTGAATTTTGCGTGCTTTTTTTTTTTTTCTTAAAAATTTCAAAATGACTATATCAGTCAACTGATAACAAAAGCATGTTTAATTTGTTTAGGTTTTTGAGATTTCCTTGTCAAAGGGGTGATTTTAATTAGAAATCAAAGGATCAAGAATTAGCAGAACTTTCTGAAGGCCAACAGTTCACTTGGTGCTATAGAGGTTATTCAGAAAAATATTAGGAAATAAGCTTTCAGGATATAAATTGCCAGTACACAGAGATACAATGTAGGAAAGACTTCATATCTCCTCATCTTTTCCTAAATGATTATTGGGTTTTTACACCTTAATCTTCCCCCTCAATTCATAGAAAACTTGTTCTGACTTGAAACGGCTTCTAAATAACCAAGAAGACAATGCAGCACTTAGAGGTAACACCATTTTTTAAGTGTATTGGTTGCACTGATTTTCCTTAGCTCTTCTCATTTCTAGAAGCTGTGGGAGTGAGGAGAACTGAGACTTATAATGGGGCAATTCCCCTCTATAAGGTAATTAATACACCTTTGAAGAGGCAGAGTAGCATGGAGAGTTTGGTGACCATAAGCATGTAATTTAACGTCACACTTTTAAATGTGTTTGCCTTAGTATGGGTAGAGGTGCCTAATTCTAGTAAGTGAAGTTTTTAATTGTACCCTTATTGTCTTGCAAAAAGAGGAGAACACAATGTGGGTCCGCCTCTTCAGAAGCAAAAAGGACCATAGAAGTATGAATTATTGATATTGTAGGAAACTACACTTATTTGTACAAGTGTTGCCTTTTTAGCCCTCCTTTCTCCTGTTAATACAGCACCATAGTTGCAATTTAAAAAATGGCTTTACTTTATCATACATTCATTTAAAATATTATGAAGATAGCAAAAGAAGCCTAGTTATTCAACGGAATAAGGTAGGTGACATTTTAATGTCTGAAACAGACTTCTCTGAGACCATTAAGCAGTATTTCCATTGATTGCAGCAAAATCTTGATCAGGCAATTATGTTATAGAAGGGATTAATATCATCCTTAAAAAACACATTCCACAGATTTGTTTTCCTGTAGTGGATGTACCTTCTCTACTCAAATTACAAACAGCTTATCATGAATTATTTTTTCTGCTCCATATAGAGAACTTCTACCTGCAAAGGTAACTAAAAGAATAACTACAGAGATGCCAATTTTATGGTAATTAAAAAAAAAAAAAAAAAAAAGCAACTTTGCTAATCAGCAAACCCTTTGATCTGGTTAACCCTAAAGGTCAAAATACCCTGACCCCATCAATGTTCTTGCTCTAATGTTGCCCTGCTTGGGTCATTTCTTCCATTGTTTTATTCATCCCATATTAACTTCAAAACGAAGCTGTAGTGTTCCTGTGTACCTAGCAAATCTTCCTGATCTTACAATGAGGTGAAGGCCCATTGTTTCACTCCAAATCTGTTCCCATTGTACCCATTCAGCAAAATCGTTCATTTCCCCAGTCTAATGACTACATCCTATTCAAGGCTGTAAGCATTTTGTCATTCTGACCGCAGAGGCTATTTAAGCCCTTTGATCTTACCTGTTATTGCCCCACTCTTCAGCTGCTGAGCCGACAAAATAGGCGCTGTTTTAGCTACAAGCGTAAGTGACTGTATTCCCATTTGCAGTATATGTACATGAATGGAAGAGTATGAGTATTTTGAAAGAAATGCCTCAAATCTCTAATTTTACAGTAATGTGTGTAACTTGTGGAGAACTAGAATTTTAAACATGCTGTATGTTAGCCCCTGCTGAAGAGCTGTTGTTTACCCTTGATGTAGATGAAAGTTTTAGCTTTCATTTCAGTGGGAGCAGAATTTAACCAAATCCCTCAGTGCTTTCAGAAATTACACCTTCATTTTGTAAAGCCCCTCATGAGGATTTCTGCATTTTAAGTAGTGTTTTCTAGTGGGAGGAAGAAGAGATGAGTCAGAGGCAGTATCCCCACCATTCTCCAGAAATCAAGAGACCTG
This sequence comes from Oxyura jamaicensis, assembly GCF_011077185.1. Classification (NCBI taxonomy): domain Eukaryota; kingdom Metazoa; phylum Chordata; class Aves; order Anseriformes; family Anatidae; genus Oxyura; species Oxyura jamaicensis. Next base: position 106,034,430 of record NC_048895.1, read on the forward strand.
GGAGTGGAAGTGGGCAGCTCTGGTCCCCTCCCCTCTGCCATTTGCAGCCTCCACAAGTTAATTGGAAGAAGAGTGATTGCTCAGAGAGAAGAGGCTGTTCTAGTGATAGTGGATTAAAACAAGATAACAAAGGCCAGTGGCTTGTGGCTCTTGAATGGATAAGGTGGAAAAAAGTGTGATAAGGAACAATTCAAATCCACACTATGATCTGCCTATAGCCCAGCCCTTAATTAGTAAAATAAAACCAGTAATTAAGAATATTAGAAAATGACTATAAGATGGTATACATTACTATTTGGAGTGGGTGGTACAGGCTTTCTGAGTAGTACTGTTTAGAAACAGCAATATTGTTTAAAACTTTTTTTTTTCTTTTTTTTTTTTTTTTCCCTATGGTTGACTTTTCCCAAGCTAGATTTTTACTTCTTCCTAGGTTGCAGCAGATCTCTAAAAAGGTCTTGCTGACTTCCAACTTTGTAGAGACTTCTTTTTTTCCAAGGGCATTAACTCATATCACAAGTTGGTAGTCTGAGGAAGTATAAATGAGTTCCTGGTAGAAAAGAAGTTCCCTTGCCTCAAGCAAAACATGTTTTGCCCTTTTCTCCTTGCAGCACAGTTTTCTGTTTAGAAAAACTCTTCTTTTCAGTCACACTGGGAAAGTGGTCCTAGAGGATGTGCCATTTTTCTGCTGGGTCTTTTCTTCCTGAAGTATATGGAGGAAGCATACCTTTAAAAAATGTCAGTGTAAGAACTAGCCAGCACATCTCAGAATTAACAAACACATTTGGTTCTTAGCACAGCAGAATCTGTTGACCACAAGTACTTTTATTTCAGTAAAGCAGCAGATGTATGCATCTATGCCAAATCCTTTTTTTTTTCAATAGGACAGAATAATGCTTTAAAATGAAACAACAACAAAAACCCTTATTTTAGTCAGAAAAATGATTCAACTGTTAAACTTTTGCATTTATAATTTTTTTAGCTTCTAACATTTGTTTCCCTGTACAGCCATTAACTTTATACCTTTCTGGTAGAAGAATGGCAAATCTTTTGCCATTGATAAGAGGCTCCATTAATAAACTCTGCTCCATAATCTGTTTCTCATGCTAAGTACTCCAGGAAAGAATATCAGCCTGAAATGCAGGGGAACCAGATAATATGTGAGTCATGCCGGAGAATATAGAAGAACAAGTCTATATGTAAGTTTTCAATAACAAAATATTGCTAATTTGTGAATGGCTGTTCACTAAAACTGTGCTGCCGCTAAGAAACTTTGAAGCATCAGCTTAAAATGAAATTCTAAATTCTCCTCAATGGCATTTTGTGACTATTTGAAAGGTATCAATGCTTGTTATTCAAAGACCATTTTGGTGCCATTTCCTTTTATACAGAAAAGACACTTTCTCTACAAATATATGATTAATCTTTTCTTTCTTTCTGAAACAGACTTTCAGAGCTCATTATTTTAAGTTTCATTAGTTTTGAAAATGGTGTATGTTTGTGGCAGCAATAAGGCGCCCTAGGCAAGAACACAAGCAAAATAAATCAGTGTTTTATAGTACCTACATCACAAGCTAATGTGATGTAGCTTGTGTGTAGTTTACAACATAGATGCACTGAGCAAAGCAGCCAACTGGACCAGATGCTGTTGCTGTTGTGTACATTGAACAGAGTCTAAGCCTGTACCCATCTGATTTCCCTGAAGTTAGATATTCAATATTCTACTTGTCTCATGTAAAAATGATGAAAGTCAATCCATTTAAATTGAAGTGGAACTGTCTGAGTTGTACAGAACTGACTTAGAAGGAACAAACTGAGCAGGTAAACCTCCATCTCTGCATGGTGGGATCCACGTTTTGGGACAAAACCTCCATACATACAATACTGTGCAAGGCATATGGAAAAGTTTGTCAAACTATCCCACAGGGGCATTTGCTATTTACATTTGGATCTACAAAAGATGTGCACTAAAAGGTCACCATGTTCAACTAGTCATTGTCCAGGTTCAGAACAAGGTAAACACTGAAGTGTGCTGCTTCTTAGGCATTCACTCCACATCCAAGGAAAGTGCTCCTTCCATCTTGGGACTGCTTCCCAGCACTCTCTATCATTCTCCTTTTCTAATGTGGGTGGTAGCTTCAAGCCAGAGGACTCTGTTCTAGGACTTCTTATGTGTCACCTGTTGTGAAGTCAGCGTGAATGAAGTACAAGTACAGATGACACTGAACTACAGCACTATCTTGTTTAAACCAGACCTTATACTATGTAGGAAGGATACAGACAAGATGCAAAGACGGAAAAAGGAAGGCACATTAAGAATAGCACATACTGATGTAATCTTAGTTTTGCCAGACTGTAAATGTACTAAAATAGGCTAGGATTGTATGATAACATTCAGTTTTACTATTTTTTTGTACTGAGTAAAACCTTTCTATGTGAAAAATCACACGTCAGCAAGACTTCTGTAGAGGGCCAGACCTAAAGCTTATTCAAGACCATTAGGACGTTACTGCTGATTTACCGATACTAATTTGCAGAGGGCATGGCACTACTCAGTTGGAAGATGTGTGGTAGAATCCAGCTTTATTATCATCCTTAAATTTCCATCTAAAAACTGTAAGAACAGTTCTAAAATATGCTAGTGTCAGCTACTTGCCTCCGCAACTCAATAGACAAATAGACATGTAAGCACCTTTTGCACATGGTTATGATCAAAACATCTATGAATATTTGTCCAATTCTTATTATTATTATTAAAAATATTTTTATACCACACACACTGTACTAAAGTGTTATATGCAAACTTGGCAAAATATTTTGATTTTTTCCCCTTTGCACATATGTGAAACAAATTCAAATTGGTATTGCATTGTTCATTGCTTCATTCACTGAATTAATTCAGGGATTTTCTCTTCTGAGCTGACATACAGATATAGGAATGAATGAAACCCTCCCTCCTTTCGTTCCTTCCTCCCTTCCTCCCTCCCTCCCTCCCTTCCATCCTTCCTTCCTTTTATCTCCCTCCCATTCTCCTTTCTTCTTTCAATCATGTTTCTTTTCTCCTGTTGTTTGTTTCTCAATTGTTTATTTGTTTTACTTTTTGCTTAATGAAAACACCCATGATGATTCCATACAACTGCCTAAAACTGCATTTATGAGTTAAGGTATCTAACATTGTATATTGACTAATCTTAAACATGGTCAGGTTGACTGCTAGGAAGACTCTTACTGCAGCTTTTCTGACATTAAAATCACAGCATTATAGCTTCAGGAACTGACTGTTGATAATGAAAGTGATAATACTAATCTCAGTAAGGTGGAAGCGTTATAAAAATTTCATGTTTTAATGGTCAATTACTGAATAAGGAAATTTTATCTCCAGATATGTGAGTCATGTAAAGCTCAAGTGTACCAAGCTTTGTCACTAATTACCATTTCACTATTTTACATAATTGCACTGAATAGTATAGGCTGGATCTACCAGAAATAATTTAATGGTGTAGTGTCCCCTAGCATAATTAGTGTCATAGGTTCTCATTTCTTTGGTGTTTGCAGACAGAACACTGTCTAATGCAGCTGTGATTATAAGTGAGAATGGCCATTTCTATAGGCTACACAATATGCTAAAAAGACTGAATGTATATATTTACTTACGTGGTTTTATGAACAGGATGTGGGTATAGTGTGTTGCATGTATACTTAGTATAAGCTACTCCATTTCTCATTCTTAGACCATGTGATTGCATACTGCATAATCAATTTCAGATGTATTTAACTTACAATCATCTCCTAATAAATTTGCAGTCTTCAGCACATCTCTCATTTTCTTACTTGTTGTTGTTAATGCCATATCTTATAGCACTGTCATTTGATAGAACTAAAAGGTGTAAAACATCTACTCAGACCCTAGAGGAAATGGAAATAGTCACTGTAATTGCAACCTCTGAAGAAGGGATGGTCTTTCCTGCCTTAGAAATATAAAACTGATTCATTCATTGCAAATAGTTCAAGGAAGCTGCTGGGAGGTAAGAGACTAAGATCTTCTGAAGGCTATGAGGATACAAAGAGATCAAGAGTTGCCTAAGAGCATTTGTGGCCAGAGAGGTGGATAAATAATTACCCCTGTGGTAAAATCTAGTCTACCTATCATTTAAAACTAATGACTTTTTACAAGGTACTTCTCCATTACATGCTTGCCACTTATAACCTCTGTGATTGAGTATCTTTAAAGTGTATCCTTCAAAACTTGCCCACAGTAGGACCGCAGTGCTCAACATTTGGTATGGCAAATTCCTTGCAGAGTCAGGTTAATTTGCTGAAATTAATCATTTTGTCTTGTGACAGTCATATGATGTCAATGCTGCCAAGAGTGAAAATAGGATTTATTATCCAAAGATATTGTCATCTGGACACAGACCTCTGCTACCGTGGTTACACAAATGCCAGATAGATCATCCAAATATCAGTACAGTGACTCACGCAGTGCATGCATAGCTTATATCTTTGTAGGTTAGGCACACAGAGCAAGGGATGGGATGAAGCAGAACATGATTTCTAAGAGCTATGTTTTCCTATCCAAGTTCTGAACTCTATAGTGTCTGAGAGTTTTGCAGACAGCACTTCATCTATTGGTCTAGAGGAAAAGGAAGCTTTTTCTTGCAAAATCTGTAACTAAGACAATTGTGACTGATTTTTCAGGTTTACAAATAAGAACCAGCCATATCACTCCCAGAAAACTTTAATACAAAAAATACATAGTTTATGCCAGTGAGTGTATCTGCTGAAAGATTTGCCAGATCACACAGGAGGTACATAAGAAAGCCAGAAGTTGGACTCACAGCTGTTATATCCTAACCTATATTTATATTTATATCCTATCCTATATTTACTGTCATAAAATTTGTCATTCTAGGTCAGTCTAGAACCCTCCTTTCTTCTACAGCAGTCAAAAAATGTCTGTCTTTGGAAAAAGTTTAAGGAACAGAATTAGCAGGTAGCAATATTTCCTGTATTTCCTGAGCATATTCTCCCACTTTATCAATCACTTTGATGCTCAGAAGCTTCTGAAGGAAAAAAATATTGGGATTCTGTATGAGTGTGTATAATGATTTTTCCTGAAAGATTTTTTCCTATTAATTTTCCTTTTTTTTTTTTTTTTTGAATGACTGAATTATTATTTAACATCCATTAAACTATGTTCAAAGGAGGCGCATATTTACTTATGAACCACATGAAGAACTATCTCATTTTGGTTGTTGGAATATATAGTTCTTGTTTTGAAAGGAACACGGCAGAAAACTTCTGCTTGACCATTTGCAACCACTCTAGACTGACAAGCCTCCATAATCTTCCCTGCTTATTTCTTTCCTTTTCAGGTGGAAGAACTCTAGGACATTTAATCATTCTTCTATATACCCAGCTTGTTTACTAAGCCATCCCTTTTCTCTGAATGTGCTGTCTTCATTCCTTGTACTGTACAGTGCTTTTTCTTCCTTTTTATTTTCTACCCCATAAAAAGAGTATCAATTATGCCAAAATAGGATCATATGATGTAGTAGAGAACACGTCAAAGTATTATATAGCATAGATAGTTGTATCTCTGTGAACAGCTATATTTGACCAGCACTGTAATAATGCACTAGTGTGATATGAAAGTAATGTTTATACTATATCTGTAACAGCAAATGCAAACGGAGCTTTAGCAGTGTGACTCACAATTACTGATGTGCTAAGCCACTGATTTTTCATGAGTACAGCAAAGCTGTTAGCAGCTGCTTAGCTTACCTTCAGCCTCAGCTGCTGGACTGCTAGCTTTTCCAGAAGCACAACATGCAAAAACAATTGGGAAGTAACCCCATTTCCACTAAGATTCCCAGGGATTCCTCTCGTAAGGCAACTGATTGTAATGCTCCCAGTTTTAAAAAACTAGCTTGGATATTCTTGAGCAAGTCATTCATAAGACAAGAACGTGTCTTATTTTTCTCACTAGACTTTCGGGGAAGAGACTGGATGGAGGCAGCAGCAATGAGACAAGCCTTGCCAGAAGGTGTTTTATACAGGTAAAGCTGCCTTTCTTAACCCTGGAGAAAACCTTTTGCTAAGAAAAGCAGTCTCAGTGATTCACTGGGGGTTATCATTTATCAGGATTCTCCTGGTCATGTAACTACTATTTCTTTCTGTACAGAAAATGTTTGTTTTTCCAGTTCCATGAAAGCCTCCAGAAGCCATAGTTAACTCTGTGCTACACCTATTCTATTACTTGTTGTTATTAAGCTTAGTGTACCCAGGGCATAGATGTTGTTGACTAGAGATAACAACATCATTGTCTATATGCTGCACAGCATAAGTGCCCATAATTCCCAGCCAGTGGAAGAAATCCTCAATTGTGTTAGCATTTTGCTCTTGTAGTATGTCTACTGCTAACTCCTGTATTTGAAAGACAGTATGGATTAAAGGATAAATAGAACACCAAACTAAAGAAGATTCATCTCACTTTATTTGCAGTCTCCGGAAGGGTAGCATCAACTCCTTGGTTAATCATCTTTGGATTTTCTCATTGTCAGTGGAGATCTAGTGAGTACAGACCCTGAGGTCAATAGTCATCCAACTAGATATGTGTGTCTGCCTTATGATGAACTGAATCGCTGTATACTACATAAACTGTAATGACTAGCCCTTCACTGACTATAAAATGAACCTGGAGATAAGAGTTCAGATATATTGTACATAACCATGTTTAGTCAGAAGTATTATACTTTTTGAAGAATCAGTACTATCTGCTTTACCCAGTTCCTCTGTGACTCTAGGTATGTCAGTCTCCTCTTTTACTTTCTTGACTTCCTTTCCTTTATCCATCTTTGTTTAGAGTGTGTAAGCACTGTGGGAAAGAGCTAGATCTTTTCTTGTGTCCAGTTGTGAACGAAAAGATGGTTTTATATCATGGTTTTGGATCAGGGTGCTGGAGACATAAATTTTTTTTCTATTTCACCACAGTCTATTTTATAAGGTGCAAATTATTTTCAATAAGGCCTCTTCATTTTTAAGAATGTCTTCTTTAATGCACAAGTGTGCTATAGTCATTTGATTAAAGTAATTAAAGATCATCCCAATGCAATGCTATATGAGTACTTACAAAAGTGAAAAAGGCAATCTTATTTTAAGCAATGTGAATATCTCAGAAAATACAATTAAAAAAAAGCTACCCAAATATTTTTCTATTCATATATTTGAAAGAGAAACTTACAATTTGTTTTTATTTTTGTTTTTATTTTTCCAAAAGAGATGGATAGAATTAACATTGATAATAATAGGATCAATTTTCATTTAGCAGGTGGATTTCTAGAAAATTGTCCTAATTTTTCAGTGTCTGTGATTTGGGATTGTAATTACTCTATATATGAATGAATGAGTGAATTTGTGGTGCTTCTCCTTATGGAGTGAGTGTAACATATAATCCCAAGTTTCCAACAAATTCTTATGTTTAAAAATTTAATTTCTTTAAATTCTTGATATTATTGCTTGTCAAGCCACTCATCTGCATATTCATAGAAATGAAACAAAATATTCATTGAAAATCAATGTCTTTAAACTTCAAATGAATTGTGAAAGCAATGCCTTGCAATATTTGCTTTGAACTAAAATCCTTGAGATTAAGAAATTTAAATCACTTAACACCTACATACCTAAATTTGGGAACTGCCCGGGAGACCTAGTATGATTTTCTGATAAATGAAAAATAAACTATGCAAGTTATTTAGATGCTTAACTAGAAACATAGTAGTACAGTTTTTATGTTGATTCATGAGTCTTAGACCAATTCTTTAAAGTGATTTGTCATTTTCCAAGCAGGGAAACCTGTATTTCTTGTGGTCCCACAGAACAGTGGATTTGGTAGTGGAGATATAGTTGAACATTGGCTTGGCTGAGTGTCTAGCATTGTTATTACTACTGCTGTAAATGACCTTAAGGCATGGCAAAAGGTCCAGGAAAGGCTGAATTGAATGTTAATGTGATGATGAGAACGCTTAGTTTTTCAGCATGGCATTTCAAGTTTTAGAATGAAAGCATAAGCCACCTCTTAATTGATGTGGCAGGTCTCTGAAGTCGGAATTAGCCTGTGCTGCTTCATCTATGTTGTTGTATTCATGTGAATTGTTACAGGTACTAACAGTAAACAAAGGAGTTTTCGTGGTGAAGACTGAAGAGCAGCACGTGGCTACTGTACTGAATTTCAGTCATCCTACTAGGAGATTCTGGTTTCTTTTCACTCTAATATATACACTAATTTAAGAAAAGTGAAAACTTACCTACAGTACTAGGATGTGCTTAATGTCCATTTATTTTTTCAAGTGGATGGCCTCAATGTTTTCAGACAAGCTAAGAAGGGTATTTGTTACCTTGGTCTACTGTTGTTGTGTACTTTGAGGCTGAATGTTATATTCTGTGACTGAAAAAGTAACATGATGCTTTGATTTGATTAAATATGAGAGCTGATAGACTAATTCACCTTATAGCTTAGAGCTGGGCTAGTCATTGTACTACTGTGATTAATTGGATATTTTAACATGTGCCTGAGGCCATGTTCTCTCAGTTACACATTTGTTTTATCTACATTTACAATGCTACAACAATTTAAGTTAAATTATATTTTTCAACTAGTTTGGTTAATGTAATGTGAAAAGACTGTTCGAATTCTGTTGGTTTAGGCTAAGCTTACAGTGTTTTAATCTAAATCAGTTTGGAACAAGGCTAAGCCAAGCCAAAATAAGACATTTTTGAAACAAGTATCAAAAGGCATGTTTATACATGGAGATGTGTTTGTGTAAAAATGGGGCACAGATCCACTTGGTCTTTGTGGAAGTGATAATGCCCTGAGCTACACATAAGAAAAATGCATGAAGCAACCTGAATAATATTGCAAGCAGCAACCTTATCTTTCCAGATATATCAGGTCTCAAAGATCCAGTAAACCACTGATGGTTAGCTGTTTTTGTTATAGGATGGAGGACATATTTTGCATGGACATATATTTGACATGGCATGGCCATTCATGCATTTTAAATAGAAAAGGCAATCTTTGTGCTTCACTTCCAAGCCCATAGGATAGTGTGCAGGAAGTTTATTTTTTTTTTAATTGAGCCATCCCTTTACAAAAATTTTCTAAGCTCAGGTCAAGCTTGGGTTGAACTCAGGTAAGAAGGAAACACTAAGGAACATAGTTCCTGAAGTGAGTCAGAGGGAGTTTCAACCCAAATATGCTCTAGAAGAACTACAAAAGAATTGCTAGTTATTGATTTAATCACTTCCTGAAGGTCTCATGAATGCCTTCTTGAAAGGCGCACTGGGGGCCTGGCTCTTACCAGATGAGTCAGGGACAACTGTCTCAGACTCAGCTACAGAACACCACGGACAAAGATGAAAGTATTAAACTTCTGCCTAACTAAGATCTTCAACACAAAGGTGTGGATGAAAATATTGCTTCACATCTAGAAATATCTTTCATAGTTATGAACAGAATGTGGCTTCTGTCTAATTTGGGCCAAGCTGAGGCCTAGTGAGCGCCTCATTGCAAGCTGATCCTGAGGGAAAGGGGAGGGTGGGCCTGGAGGCTCGCCAGCAAGGCTGGTGGCCGAGCCTTTTCCAAAGCTTCTTCCAGATTTTTCTTGAAGAACCTCAAATCTACCAGTGCTTTTCCAAAAACTCCTGGCCTTGAGTGGCCAACAAAGCTCCAGTGCTCAGGGCCCTCGTGCCATGCAGTGGAAATTGCACTTAGTTTTGAACCCTGCGTGAGCTCAGATGATTGTACCTGCAGTTGTTGTACACCCAACATTTCTTACACCTGCCCTGTATGATGTGTATGTTGCAAATGAGTACAGTGGGTGGTTGTCCCCAGAAACTGCTGTTTGTGTCCTTTCCTGGGAGCTCTTACAGTCAGAGCAAAGGGGGGGGGACACTGGGAAAACCTGCAATGGTAGTTTAACAAACACCTCATGGCAGCAGCATCCCCAGAGCTTGTACATGTAAAAGTTACAGAGACAAACAGAAAACAATGGATTTATGAAAGATAAGAGCAGGTTGATAAATCATGCTTTTAATACACGGTGTATTAACCAATTCACAAAACAAAATCAGAGTTGTGGAGAGAGCCCATTGCCTGTAAATTATAGGCTGCTGTCTGAGGAGTGTGTTTGTTTATGGGATATTAGAGTCTCATGATGAACCATGGGAAAACAACAACAACAAGAGACAACACATAAATAACATTAACTGGGAAAGGAAAACATCATTTTGCATCCCTAGACAACCAAATCTTAGTGCTTTCTGAAGCTTTGTTATTCTGGAGAGCATGCTCTTTCCCTGGTAGTTGGGAAACACAAATAATTAGACTTTAATAATATCTAAACATCTTTAAATTTTGGTGTGCCTTAAAATATCTGCCAGTTTTAGATCTTTTTCTTGTAGGGCACAGAGATGCAGGGATACACACAAAATAAGTCAGTGGTAGCAAATTATAGAGTTCCAGGCCCAGGCACTGGGATTTACTCGTCTGTACTGTCAAAACAGCTGAACAGTTCCCAGTGCAGGCACAAACCTGGAGAATAGTCTAGGAGTCAGCAGAGGCCAGGGGCCACTGATGCTGCACATTCTCTCTGAAGCCCCAGTCCTGTGCTCTGGTCCTCCTCATCCTACAATCTCTATCAACCAAGAACATCAAAATGTCTGTCTGAAGTTGTCTTTTCTGAGATGTCACTCACAGCGCACTTAGGCATGGTTTCAACTTACGTTGCTAATTAGAGGCAGGATTAATTTAAGTAAGTGCTTTGTTGAACTTGAACATCACTAGGTTAAATTCCAGCTTCCTCTCAACAGTTTGCCTCCTAGAAGAGAAACATATAACTGACTAGACCAAAATACTTGGAGCAATACAGAAGAAAGCATACGAGCAAGATAGTGTCTTTTCTTTGTTGGTTAAAACACGACAATATTAGAAAAATATTTCTTTCATGTATGAATATAATTATTCCATTCTAAAACTGTATTAAAAAGAGATTTGAACACTGTTCATGTCATTGTATATTGTTAACTGTTTCAAGTATCTCCCATTTTCATAGTCAAATAGGTGTTCCTTCTAATACATCTCAAAAATATAAACATGTGTAGAAAAATCTCAGCTCTTCAACTCAAAAAGGTGTATATACAGAAAGACAGATTTATAATGGATTTCTGGTGTGTACACATCACTGATTTTTGTTGCTTTATGCTTCGTCTGAATTTTGATATTGTTGAAACAAATGCATCTTCTGTTTGTGAACTCTCCACAGTGTGTCTTTCTGCCCAGATGTTTGTGTGACACTGTTCACAGAGCAATGTTATATCTGTGGTTAAATAGCCAGAATACCAATGGGTGAGCATTGTGGAATTTATTCCAGCCATTGGCTTGTGGCTTCATCCATTTTTAAGTTTAACTCCAGTTATCCATCCGATGCAAATGGCTCCAAGTTATCTGTTCTATAAATGCCAGATGCTGTCATCTGAACGCAAATCTTTGCTTAATTCTATAAAACATATCTGTATTTTACCAGTTCCTGTTATTTAAATGAGCTGAACATGTTTTGCTGATCACTTGACTGAACCTAAAGCATTGTGAGTTTGTGCGCTTTGTTGTCAGCTAGTAGTGAAAGATCAAAGAGATGGTACTGAACACTGTCACAGATTCTAATTAATTGGCACTTATTTGCTTTCATCTCAAGTTAGCCCATAAGCAGCCCTCTAAATCAGAAGTAATTGGTGACTTGTTATATATATTTTTAAATGTCACATTTTATTTTCTGCTTTGTGCATATATGCTGTTATGGTTTTAAGGAATATTTATTTTAAATTTTCTAATCTAATAAAGAGTATTTCTAATCTTAAAAAAAACAAAACACCTTGCAAATGGGGCATAAACACGTTTTATAATTGATTTTCCCATAAAAGAAATGTTCCAAATCTTCATCTATAGAATGTATGCCATTCAATCTAATGATGAAAGAGTCCATTCTGAACACAAATGCATCACAAATGCAGTTGCAGTTTCAGATTCAGTCCATTTTCGAATTCCCAAAGCAGCAAAAAGTGTTCAGCCTTAAAAAGTCAGTATGAAACTATAAAATTCTTTTAAAAACTTATTATTTTTTAATACTGTTTTCAGTCATTAATGATCATAATTATTCATTAGCTGATGTTTAATGAGCAGGCAAACAGTGTTGAGTTTGGGCTTTCTTCTTAATACCAACAGGCAGGTATTCCAATAACGTGCAGAGTAACATACTATGGTCCACTCTATAGCTGCTGTCTACCTAATTTTCTTGTAAGTCAGACCGAGCATGAATGTAACGATAACTTCACCTTTGGTTTAGGACCAGTTGAAGAATGCAATTGATATAATTATGAAAACCTTGGATAGCTGTTGAGGACTGTTAGTTTAGTGGAGGTTGTTGTTGTTGTTCTTTTGTTTTGTTTTTAATTTGCCAGTGTAGAGACATTAAACAAGTTCTGATTAAGTTCTGTATGAAACTCTTTCATTAAATGGATTTAAATTTCTTGGATCACCTCTCAGGAAGTAAGGGTAAGTGTGAAAATAGTGGCATCTAAAAATGTTAGACTCCTTTATATGAAACTGTTCGTTTTTGGATATTTGTGTGTAAAAAAAAGAGAGAATCCATCTAATCTCCTATGTAATTAGACATATAACTTCAAGTATAAAAAGGTGCTTAGTTCACTGGATGAACATTTAAACCACAGCAACAGAAAGGAAACAACAGGATACGTTAGTGATTTATTTCCCATTGGTCCACTTAAGTGTAACAGAAGGTATCCATATTTCAGGCCAGATTTTATTGTAAAATCTAAGTAGAATAGAATAGCATAAAATAAAATAAAATAACATAAAATAAAATAAAAGATTTCCACAGAGCTTTCCAGATTACAGAAAACATTTCATATCCTTTTTTCACCTTAGAAGAGCTGGTGACCATAGACTTCATATAATAATTCAGCCAGCCTGTCCCTGGCTCTCTCTTGATGATGAGAAGCAAAGACTTGAGATTTATTTGGTAGAAATAGAAACAGAGGCCAGGTCTAATGAGCTTGTTAGACTTGTGATAGCAAGTGGAGCAACCAGGAGTACAGGTGACCTGGAGTTTGTTCTGGGATGGTAGCATCTGCCAATGCCAATTTTGGCTGCTATCTGAGTATACAAGAAGGGTATGGCTAAATTTGTGGTGAGATTTAGTGTTTTATGCAACTAACTGGAGAAAATATTTTTCATAGGTGTAATATGAGATCTTATTTCAAGTGAGGCGACCAGGAGCCTTTCCAAGAGCTGACAAATTTTATGAACTGTGGATATGTACTCTTAACCTTAGAAAGTTCCATTGTGGCAGTGAATTTTAGAAGCCTCCTCACCATGAGGATAACTACCTGAATTCTCTTCAGTCAGCTTAAAATATTAATGAAATAGTTTTGATTTGGTGGTAATGGCATGGTTGTATATCAGGAGGAATAGCTGGAAAAATGTCAGTTATTTTTGTTAATACTTGAATATTTGTCAGCTTTTCATTTTAGTGGCTGTGGTGGTTTTACCGTGCTAGGCAGTTGAACACCACAACCGCTCTCTCACTCCCCCTCCTCAGATGAGGAGGGGAAGAAGTAAAGGAAAGAACAACTCACGGGTTGAGATAAGGATGATTTAATTAAAAAGGGGAAAAAAAACTATATATATATAATTAAGGAAATATTATTATTAATTAAACAATTCAACTAAAGGGAAAAAATGGAAAGGGGAAAAGGGAGGGGGGAAAGGGAATAACTAAACAAAACAAGTAAAGGCTATGTGGAAGTGCAGAGGAAAGAAATTACTCTCTACTTCCCACAAATGAGCGATGCTTGACCACGTCCTTGAAGCAGGGCCTCAACGCACGTAGCCGGTGTTCGGGAGGAGGACAGACGTTTTCACAACGAGAGCCCACCC
>NC_048895.1:106048447-106165248 GCF_011077185.1 Oxyura jamaicensis
GCAGCACTGTATGGGCTGCTGCAGGGAAAGTTAACATCCCAGCCAGACCCAGTACAGTGGCTGCCTAAGAATAAAGCTGAGAAAAAAGACTTGGGTTTCTGGGACTCTTTTTACGTTATACTCACTGGGCCAACACAGAGTTATCTGTGTTTTTGAAGGTTAACACATTTGGGTAGAAAATAAAGGACTAGTGTCAACAGAGGATATTCTCTTGCTTTCATTTTATCATAGATCAAATACAGTATTTTTGTTCCAAATTATGAAAACATCCATTTATATTGTGTTTTAGAAAGAACTAAATTAATGCATGTTTGCAGAGACTTTTATTTTTTTTTCATCATTTTGTGTTATTATTGACTGGACAGTGCTCTAAAGTATGGTTTCAGTTACAGCCAGAAATAATCTGCTATTCACTTTGAGTGTAAAGAAATACGTCTTGCCATTAAGTGGAATGTATCTTTGCTGTGTGCCTCATAGTTTTGTCATACTCGAACCTGTTGCATGAACTGTAATATTTGTAACAAATGGCTGTGGATCACTTTAAGAAGCTGCAGTAGGAAAAGGACTAGGCCTCAAACAGAGGGTTCAAAATACAGTGTTGTAGATAGTCTTCATGGTCAGACAGCGTCATTTCAGCTGTCTCTTTGTTGTCCCTGCATTCATTTCACCTCATAAGCTTGACTTACTCTTTGTGAACACAGCCCCAGGGACTGAGAAGGAATGGCCAAAAGATGCATGTTTTTCTTGGTAAATCTAGGCATCGCGTTTAATATTTCTTCATCAGTTGTGTACTTGAGTGATGTCTTCAGCTTCCTCAGTTTAGTATTGTAATTGGCTGCAAAAGAAACCTCAGAAGGAACTTCTTTCCGAAGGAAGTTCCTTAAAATCACTTTTGCTTATTTTTAAGATTAATTAAGGAACTAAGAAATAACATGAAAAATGTGCAGAGAAAGTATTCAGCAGCACATAATATCCATTAGTAAATTGGGGGAATATCAGTTCGATGCAGTGGTTGTCACATCTTTTTAAACACACTGATTAATGGGTGGATCTATTACTGAAAGCATGAGTATTTAATGTATTCAAAGAAGTTAAGTGTATGTCACCACTCACAGACCTGTTTCTCTAGCATAGCATTTCACATTTACAGTGTTATAACTACTGAGAACACAATGGAAGAAGATAGACAAGTGTAACTCATAGCACAAAGCACTAAAAATGCAATGTGATCTGTAAGTGATATAAACTGACATATAAGAAAATATCAGTAGTATAATTTAAATACAGTAAAAATGAAGCTGTCATCAGTATTTGGATACGTATTCTTAGATTAAACATTTTCAATTGTGACACTGAGTTCCATATTCTTTTCTTCCACCCTGTTTTATGGACAAATGTGTTATTTGGAGACCAGCATGTGGAAACACTATGGAAATGGCAATTCTGTGAAATACCATTTGAGAACAGAGACACACTTTTAAACAAGGAATGGAATTCAGGTCAAGCATCACAAATGAAATGGTTATTGTAGAAGCACTGAGAGCTAGCCATCTGCCACTGCAACACTCAAAAGGGCTGAGATGCAGGGTCTCTGTACAGATATTCCTATTGCAATACCAGTTAAGACCCACAGAAGTCTCAGCTACAGCCATTAGTGTAACAACAGATTTTCTAAACTGACAAATATGCTACATAGCTAAAAACACTGTCCTTGTGTCCATATAGTAAAGTCAAGCAAGGAGAGGAACAGCCTTATTTTAAAGAGGGCAATTTGTGCCCCTTAAGGGACTGATCCTGAATTATTTACTTGGATGCTGATTATAGCTCTTTTTTTGTCATGAATAAGATGTTCTGTGTGTTGGTGCCATGCTGAAGATTTAAATGTCCCACACATTTGATCCAGGCTGGGGCTGTGGCAACTACTGCACAGCTGATGACAACAAAGGCTGGTTTCAAGCTCATTGTCATCACCATGGTGTTACACCAGATGAATGGGTGGCATTGATTCTGATTGGCATATTCATTCACATGCATTCAAAGCTCATGAATTTTACTTAACACGTCCCTTTGCTTATTGGCTGGGATTTAATTGGAGTGATGTATTGCAGCACTGCTAGATGAAGTGGAACAGTTTCTATTTTTCTTTTTTTTTTTTTTTTTTAAGTTCTCTTTCTTCCAAACCTCCCAACTAGAGACACCACAGCATTATTTTTTACAATCACCAAGGCATTTCCATGTATAGAACCTAATTCTTGGCTTTGTATGGAAGTTTGCATTTAATATTTGTAGACAGAAAAACAAATAGACATAGGGAGAACTCACACAGATTTAAGTGTTGACTTTCATTACTGGGTTCACAAATTGTTTATTTAGTGTTTTCTTTACATACCAGGAAAGCAAGAGGTCTTCTTTTGTGTTTGCTTCTATGATTTTTTTTCCAACTTTCCCATATTTTAACATCTTTCTCAGATAGTTGAAATGGAGAATCCTGACCTCTTGGCTAGCAGATTGTTGGTAGCTTTCCAAATAGTGCATAAATATGAGATTATGTGCATACATATAACAGATATACTCTTGTGTATATGTCAATGTACGTTCATAGTTATTGTGTATTTTTCAGAAATAGTAAGAAAAAAATACTACACAAAACTTAGAAGAAAAAAGAATGCTTCCACTGAAGAGAAACCTATGTTGAGTTTACTCATTGTCTTTTTTAGCCTGAAAAGCAAAAACTTTCATCTGAAAATCAAATATTTCTGTCAGCAAAATCAAAATGAAATATTTGGTTTGGGGTCAGATCAATCCAGGTCAAGATATTTTAGTTTGCTGAACAAGATCAAAGCATTTTGTTTCAAGGCAGTTCTGTACACACTGTGAAATGTATTGGCAGAAGCTCACTGCAACGTCGGGTCAATGTAGAGAGTACCCTTCGGGAGCAATTAATAGCATCTATGGTTCATGCTTTGAGCTACATCTGGAGCTCTTGAGGCTTTCTTCATTGTTTCTAAAATTCAGGCAGACTTCTTGAGCAAAAGTATCACTCTAAATAATGCCTCTCTGTGTCTGCATAGGTTTAGTATTTCTTCCGTCCTGGCCCCCTACTTATTCATTCCTCCTGGAGGAAACCACACCATCCAGTGTATAATCTCATGATACCTTTTCTCTTGTTGACTGTAGAGGTCATTTTGAGTCATTTCATAGAAATTGTAAAATGGATAGCAAATACAGTGCACAGAGATTATATGCAATAATGTTTTTAATTTACTGCTGTGAATTATACATTCTATAAATACTGAGTATACATGAATTGCATGTATATGTTTAGTATTGTTGCTAGCATACATAATCAGTTAAACCAAAATCACATGAAAGATTTTAACTAATATGGATATAAAGCTATAAATATGTCAGATAAGACCTAGAGGGTATTTGAAAGACAAATGAAAAAAAACGTGATGTGGATCTTTGTTGGCCTTAGCTCAGTTCAGCAAATGTATAAATAATTTCTTCATGTTAAAATAGTATGTAGAAATAATTTATGGTAAAATAAGACTGTATCAAGCACTTTTATGTATGGTTAGTTGCTTCTGCATATGATTAGGTTTTGTACTCAGTGTGGTGATTCTGGAATTAAAAAGATATCCCAAATACTTGTTGTCTTCAGAAAACTGCCAGGCAATAAAATTCTGACTATTCTCTCGTCTTCCCAGCTAGCTAATGCACCAATGTACTTAGTAACATATTATGAGCATATTATGAAAACAGAACCCATTCCATGCCACAGTTTGAACATCTCTGAGGCACAAACCAGGAAAGCCACAAATAATCTAAATCTGAAATGTTTTCCCAGATTATTGCCATGTTTCTTTTTTACTGCTTTATGTGTCATGACATTCCCTGATTTACTGCTTTTCATGTATTAAATCAAGCAAGGTTGTTTGGAGGTAATAAAATTAAGATTATGAACATCTGCCTAGCTATAAGTGGTTCTTTTGGTTTATGTCGCCTTTTTTTTTTCTTTTTTTTTTTTTTTCTTTTTTTACTAGTGGAGAATAAATATCACTTGCTTTTACAAAAATACATGGACATACCTGGGTTATGATAAAATAAAACTAATAATAATAAAAAATCTTTGACTTTTGATATATTTGAATCAACAGTTCATAATTAATCTAATAGAGGATATATCTGAACACTATTGGGCTTTCCTTTCTGCAATTTTAAGTAGCATTACATAGTCTGAACTGCATTCTGTGGAGACATACTAAATATTGTTGGATAAACTAATGAACTGTGACTAAGGATATAGAGTTTAACAATTACTTTTCCCTGAAAGTTTTTAAGAAGGTCAGACCAAACTATTGATTCTAACCATTGTTATAAACACAGTCTAAAATGTTGGAAATTGATGGGAGAGCTTCCACTCACTTTTCACTGTTGGATTAAGCTTCCAGTGGTCCAAAGTAGAGTATAATTGGATGTAAATAAGATATTGGGATATAAAACTAAGTTTTTCAGAAAAAGAAAAAAATGTTTTTGCTCAGTGCTAAAATCTTTATTTCTCAATCAACTTTTTTACTTAAAAATAACATCCAAATGGAAATAACTGCATTTCTTTTGGGAAAACACCTAAAGGCTAACACCTTTAATGGAAAAGTATAGAT
Organism: Oxyura jamaicensis; assembly: GCF_011077185.1. Classification (NCBI taxonomy): domain Eukaryota; kingdom Metazoa; phylum Chordata; class Aves; order Anseriformes; family Anatidae; genus Oxyura; species Oxyura jamaicensis. The sequence goes on from NC_048895.1 coordinate 106,053,112, forward strand.
ACAGGTAGTCCATCTCTGAGTTGTGCTTTATGTGATCCAGTGCATGGAAAACATATCACAGGTTCCAGCCCCAGTGATTCAAAGCAGATCATTGCATATACTGTTAACACGTGTAGTTTCAGATATGATATTCAGACACTAGCAGTTATCTGACATCAATTTTTCTCACAGCTTTTCACTGGTAACAAGACAAAACTCTACCAAGGACCACATCAATATATGTTTAGAGGCATAGGCTGGAGGGGTTAACCTCTCTTGTAAATGAGGTGACACTCAGGTGGGGCATGGGTCTGGGTGCAGTGTGGATCCAGACACAGCCTCTGCTGAAGCAGCAGCACATGCAAGGGACAGTGTGTGATCAGTTCTTATAGGGATTAACAGTGTGTTAGGTATTTCCCCCATTCTGCTGTTGCTTTCTCCAAGGGAAAAAGCACCAGCTTGGTACAGTTCTTTGGCTCCTTCCACAGGAAAAACAACCACCCCAACCACAACCCAGGACAGACATATTCCACTGGAAAGAACAAATTTTGCAAGAGAGCCTTCTCCTTTGATGTATGTATGTAGTAACAGCGATTGGTGCAGCTAGGGCAGTGGTGCTCTGTGTTATCCCAAATGCAGGCTTTTGTGCGACTCGCGCATTCCAGCCCTTCAGCAGGCAACTGCTAGCTTAGCAACATTAGCACAGTGTCAATATTTGTCTGCCCAAATCCCACCATTATAGGTGCTGATTAAAGCTGGATTTTACAGATACTAATTGCTGTTTTACCCTACCTTCCCCTCTCCTACTCGCCCCTTGCCTCGTCAAGATAAGGGATCACTTCAGCCCATAAAGGAGTCTCAGAAGTTCCTATCACTAGTTCTTTCAGAAAAGAGTCTAAGGACATTTGTTTGGACATAATTGTTAGTTATGCTTATTCAAAGACTTTATGATTTCCCAAATAATGTATATTTTTGCAGTATTTTAGCCTGGTGTCAAATCTACTCTACTTAAAACACAGGATATTACCTATTCCTTTATGTTTCATCCTTCCCTTTCTTCTCTCAGTCTGCTTCTCTGTCAATTTAAAGCCACCATACGGATGACATAAGTTTCAGCTGTCTAGAATGAGAAGAAATGAGCAGTTTGGGTAGCAGAAGAGGCCATAAGAAAACAGAGGATAGAAGGGGATAGCTCTCCAGACATTGCTAAAAATCAAAATATGTACACTCTGTTATATCACAGTCAGTAAGCATTGAGTCTGAAACACCCAGCTGGAATCCTGAGAGCTGCCTCTGCTAGTTCTAGTCATCAAAGTAAATGGTCTTGTTTTGTTTTGTTTTTTAATATGATGACTATATATACCATGAAGGTTCAGAACTTGAAAGGTATTGGTATGTGTAATACTTACTAGTTTCATAGACACTTACTTATCTCAGATCTGGACCACTGATGATTCTCCACATAGCTGTTCAATCATATCTCCCAACACAATGCAAGGGATCAAACAGGGACAGGAATAAATAGATGAAGGTGAAAGTGGCAAGAACTATGTTAATTGTCCTGTCTCGATATTGAAAAAAAAAAAAAAAAAAAAAAAAAAAAAAAGTTTGGCATGGTCCAGGGCTGTGGCATCCAAACCACCATCTCTGTAAAAGACGTTTAGATGTAGAGCTTAGGGATATGGTTTAGTGGAGGACTTGTTAGCATTAGGTCAGAGGTTGGACTCGGTGATCTTGGAGGTCTCTTCCAACCTAGACTATTCTGTGATTCTGTGATTCTGTGATTCTTTATTTCACTTAATTGTGCCTATCCAAAGCATTGGAAGCTACGGACTCTGCAGAGACGTGGACACGGTAGAGCCTTTATTGAGGCAGATGGGATACCCACAGCCAACCACAAGCACGTGACAGACAGGTGAGGTGTAATTTGGACAATGAGATAATAGGGGAAGATAGTTCCAAGCACCAAATAGGTTTCCCAACAGAACATTGCAAATGTTTTAGCAATAGCTGTCTATAGGAAAAGCCAGGCAAGGGCCTAATGCAGTTGCCCATATATTAGTGTCCAGTGCCTTTTTAGGTGGGCTAAAGTATAGAAAATACTTGCACAGGGCTGTAGGTGTGACACAGGACCTGTGGTGACCCATGGCTTTTTGGAACGGCTGTGTGTCGTTCTTTATGGCATCTCACATGGTACCAGGTGAGATGGCATAGACAAATACAGGCAAATGAGTGGAGCCTTTGATCTCCAAAACAAAATGAACATCAGCATTCTTCTGACTAATCCTGAACAGAAATTGGAAAGATTACAATTCTACAATAAACACTAGGAATAAAATATATCAATACTTTCAATAAGAATATTTCTTTGATACACACTAGCTTATTATATATTTATGCTACTCAATATAGAGACATGCAAGTACTGTAAATAGTGTAGGTTTAATACGATTCTCACAGAGACATCTGTTTGTGAATATATATATGTGTATACATGCACCTTTATGTGTATAAAGATATAAATATCTTTAGGTGTATATACATATACAGCTAGAGATACAGATGTATATAGGTTTTTGGGTCTCAGAGCAGTGCATATGTCTCAAATATCACACACAGATGTACTGGCATTACAGACACATAATAAAGTATGTGTCTGGGAAAGCATCCATACTTACACACACATCTATACTGTCTATCTCTATATGAACAGAAATGCAGATAGGGCCATCATGTTAAAACATCACCAGTATCTATTTTTTTGTTTGGAAGCTGTCACCTTCCTTGTTTATAGAAGACTGAACACTGAGCAGAGTTTGAGCGTAAGCCTACAGTACCAGCTTCCGCTTGACTCCAGCCTCCGCTTTGTCTGCTAACACGCCTGGTAACAGTTAAGAGTTTGCTGGTGTGATAGGTGAGCTCCATTCGTCATGGCTAATGTTGCAAGACAGTTGTGCCTCCTTTTGTTTCCGTATTCCCTCGAGGACACATTCTGGAGGCATGGCTGTGTTTACCCTGCAATTTCATTTTTTTATTTTTTATTTTTTTAAGTCACTAATCACATTTACTTTACTTCCTTCCCTAGCACTGTTTACTAGCTTTGGTGTGGACAGATGACTAAGTCAATATATATTAAGGAATACATAACAATGTTGTAATGAGAATTAGTGGTACTCTAAAAAGACAGAGACATTGGCTGCTGCGTTTTGTGCTGTTTAGTCTGGGGGTAATGAAGAGCTCACAGATGACCTGATTTCATTAAAGTAGGTCAGATTTGACTGAAACATAGCTATGGCTCTCTCCCAGCAGTGCAGTGTCTTTTTCTCCCCATTCCTGCTTCAGCCCCTGCTCTTGTCATGTCAGCATTTGCAGTCTTTCAGGGATTTACCTTCAGGCTCTGTTAGTATCGTAGCCAAATATGTACTACAACATGTAATCTCCAGTGCTCCCTGTGTTTTGTCAGAGGATGTGTGATGGAAAGGATGACCATACTTCTATTTTTACTACAGGAAAGGTGATGGTGTGAGAGGATAGCACACTTGATAAGAGATCATTTATGTATGATAGATATTTCCCAATGAAACCCTATCTGGACAGGGTGCCTGACAGGTTTGCTGTGAGGTAGCTGATCCAGATAAAACCCTATGTTCATACACAATTTTCATAGAATCATGAAAATTGTTTGGGTTGGAAGGGACCGTAAAGATCACCCAGTTCCAACCCCCTGCCGTGGGCAAGGACACCTCCCACCAGACCAGGTTGCTCAAATGCCCATCCAGCCTGGCCTTGAACACCTCTAGGGATGGGGCATCCACAGCTTCTCTGGGCAGCCTGTGCCAGTGCCTCACCACCCCCTGAGTGAAGAATTTTCTTCCTTATATATTAGGAAGAATGATATATATATTCCTAAATAATAATAATATCTAATTAAATCTATCCCTTTTTAAGTTTAAAGTCATTGCTACTTGTCCTATCACTGCACCCCCTGACAAAGAGTCACTCCTCAGCTTTTCTGTAGCCCCCTTTTAGGTACTGGAAAGCTGCTGTAAGGTCTCCCTTCATCCTTCTCTTCTCCAGGCTGACCAACCCCATCTTTCTCAGCCTGTCTTCATAGGGGAGGCGCTCCAGACCTCATGGCTCTCCAGAGCTCATGGCTCTCCAGAGCTCATGAGCTCTCCAGAGCTCATGGCTCTCCTCTGGATTCATGAGCTGAGTGCAGCACTCCCTGTGGGGTCTCATGAGAGCAAAGGTGAGGGGGAGAATCACCTCCCTCACCCTGCTGGCCATGCTGCTTTTGATGCAGCCAAGGATATGTCTGGCTTTCTGGGCTGCAAGTACACGTTGCTGGCTCATGTTGAGCTTGTCATCCAGCAACACCTCTAGGTACTTCTCCTCAGAGCTACTCTCAATCTATTCTCCACCCAGCCTGTATTTGGGCTTGGGATTGCCCCTGTCCAGATGCAGGAACTTGCACTTGGCTTTATTGAACTTCATGATGTTCACACAGGCACACCTCTCAAGCTTGTCCAGGTCCTGAATGGCATCCCTTCCCTCCAGTGTATTGAATGCACCACACAGCTTGGCATCATCAGCAAATTGCTGAGGGTGCACTCAATCCCACTGCCCATGTCACTGACAAAGTTGTTAAACAGTGCTGGTGCCAATACAGACCCCTGAGGAACACCAGTTGCCACAGATCTCCATTTGGACATTGACCTGTTGACCACAACTCTTTGAGTGCAATCAACCAGCCAATTTCTTTACCCACTGCGTGGTCCATCAGTCAAATCCACGGCTCTCCAAATTAGAAACAAGGATATCATGGGGACAGTGTCAAATGCTTTTCACAGGTCTAGGTAGATGATGTCAGTTGCTTTTCCCATATCCCTCAATGCTGTAATGCCATCCTAGAAGGCCACCAGATATGTCAGGTACAATATGCGCTTAGTGAAGTAATGTTGGCTGTCACCAATCACCCCCTTATCTTCCATGTGCCTTAGCATAGTTCATAGTTTCCAGGAGGATCTGCTCCATGATCTTACCGGGCACAGAGGTGAGACTGTAGTTCTCTGGGTCTTCCTTTTTTCCCTTTTTAGAAATGGGGGTTATGTTTCCCTTCTTCCAGTCAGTGGGAACTTCATTGGACTGCCATGGCTTCTCACGTATGATGGGCAGTGGGTTAACACCTTCATCTGCCAGTTCCCTCAGGACCCACACATGCACTTCATCAGGTTTCATGGATTAGTGCACCTTTAGGTTCCTTTTATTGTCTCAAACCTGATTTTCTCCTAAAGTGGTTCATCATTGTCCTAGTCCCTGCCTTTGTCTTCTGGGGCTTGGGCTCTGTGGCTAGACTAATATTCTGATATTCCATTTATTTGCATTGGCTTTATTTATTTGCCATGTTACCATATAATTTTGTATTTATTTGCCATATTTAACCTCCACAAGTTTTACGGTAGAGTAACCATGCTGATTTTGCAAGATCTTAGCAGAAAAACACCTTAAAAAAGGTTCTGAGTACATCTTTATTAGACCTTGTGCTCACAGGTAAGAATGTCAATAGATATAAAATTATTCATAGCTTTGATGGGATGGATATAACACTGTGAGATAGATACTGGAAACAAAGACAAAAATAGGTATTGTCATGCAGCAGGAGATCTGCTAAGAGAGTTTTCTTCTGGTATCACTGGGAGTAAGGTGGGATCTGTAGACAAGATCTTAACAGAGATATTAGGGAAGCTATTCAGACAGTGCTCAACTTGAATAAAATCAGGACCTGTTAGTTGAAAAAAATGGCATAGTAAGATTTATATTCTCTTATGGACGTATATACTGTCATATAATCTCTTTTACTGGAAGAGATTTAATTAATTAATTATTTTTTTCACTGGCCTGATAAACATGCTCAGGCTTTATGTTCAGCTGCTAAAAGTGCACTAATCTTTTATGCTGAAATTTTCTTGTTATTTTCATTTAGCCTATAGTTATATTATTCCCAGAGAGAAATACAATATCGTACCTCTCTCTGTTTAGAAGACTATCAGATTTTTCTGTGTTTCATGCCAAAACATCTCTGAAAAGGTATTATCCAAAACACATTGCCTTTCTTTTGCAGACATACTACATTTAAACCTTGGCCTACAGTGCTGTTTAAATTTGGGAACTCTGCTTTCCCAGCTCCCTCCTCCTCACTTCTCTTTCTTGCCCTTAATTGTTGTGATCATGCCCCTCATGACTTCTAAAGCTGGCATTTTTTTCTCCCATTTGCTTCAGGTCATTACAGTAAAAATCTTTTCATTCCTGAAATCTTTTTTCCCCCCATTAGTCCTGAGACAAATAAATTGATTGTGATTTTCAGAGGCAACTGGGGTGGTCAAGCAGTTCCCAGAGAAGTCTGTAATAAGATTACTTGTGTTAGTAATCTGAGGAGCATGGGTTTTTGAAAATTCCAAATCTTATGGCTACATTTTGGCATTTGAATATTTCTTCTACTTGCTTTCCCTTTACAAAAAGCACAGTAGCTTTATACATTTCACACCATTATAACAAAAAACAATACTATTTATTATAACATAGAAATATTGTGTCTTGTTTAACTTAGAAAAAAATAATAATAATAAAAAAAAATAACCTTTTGGGGTCATCGAGTCCTTTCTTCTCCTCTTTCTAGCAACTGTACAACACAGTTTTGTTCCTAAACATATCAGGTTCTATTGCCAAACAACTTCAGTTTCCCGCTCTGACCTTGTATACTCATGCAATGGTGGTCTGCTTGAACTAAAATAATTTGAAGAGTCTAGTTATGTCAGAAAAAAACAGTGTTTAAAATAATTGGTATGATTTGCTGTAAACAAGTAAGATTGGCATAGTCTCAGTAAACAAACACCACCACCACCACCACCAACAACAAACAGGAAAAGCTATGTTCACAAGAGGGGCTTTAAAACATAAAGTGCACTGTTTTTCAAGGCCTTGCTATGACTTGGGAGTCTTAATATCTCCATTCTCTTCTGACAGAAGATGTGCTTGTCTGTCTGTGCTGTAGGGACGCACCATTACTACCATTTGTGAATGAAAAAGTAACACAGGAAACATCTACGCAAATTGATGACAGTAAGAAAGACAGCACAGCAGAAAATCAGTCCCAGCCCAAGAACAGAATGATAACATCTCCTGTAATGCTTGCCCAGTTTGGGATGTTTGATGACGCTAGTGGGAATCTGGTCACACAGAGTTTTATGAATCTTCAGTTTGCAGTTTGTACTACCTGGGTAATGACTTGGGTTATTCCAGGGTGAGCGAACTGTAATGTTACTGACTACTGTTGTGTTGGCAGCTGTATCTGTTGTTTCTTTCTTTCTCTCTCTCTCTCTCTCTCTTTTTTTTTTTTTTTCTTTTAACTGAAAGATGCAAAAGATTTGTGTTCACCGATTTTTCTCAATACAGATTAACTGGAAGGATCTTCATTTTCAGCCTCAGATTCATCTTTTATAAGCTTCAACAAAAGCATAACACTTCAGTTTACTACCACCCTCAAATCAAAGGAGGGAGATCAAAAACCTTGCCTTGAAAAGATTATGCAACTCAATAGGACCTGATCTTGTTGTATTATTGCATCCATTACAACAGCACAGTTCAGGCAGGTGTTAGTTTCAATTAACCTGGGATTCAGGTATTCACAACATCTTGTCTGCCAATTACTCACATAATTACATGGCCCAGAACTGTAGAATAGAATCAGCCATCATGCTAGGCATGTGTGATTGCTGAAGAAAAGAGGAATTCAGAGGGTGTATGAGTAAAGCACAGCTCCAATGATCATGGACAAAAGTGGTCTTTAGTGAAGAAAGCTTATTTACTAGGCTCTTGCTGATCTCTTGAATGCAGGAACTGTGCCAGCAGTGTTTGTGTGACACGCAGATGCCTCACAGCTGTCCGTTGTTTTTGTATTCTTATTCAGTCAGTAGGTAAAGTGAGAACTTATTTAGCATTTTTCAAGGAAGAAACTGAAAGGCATTCCAGGGAGCTAATGACACAGCAATATATGGCAAGAAATCAAAATATGAAAGTCAAGAAGACCTTAAATCCAACTTTCTCAGATCAGGATGTCAGCTGAAAAAGACAACTGCTGACATTTTGACCTGAAATATCTAGTGACTTGGTCAATATGAATACCTTTTTTGTATGGCCTCAGAACTGTACTGTCAAAATTCAATCCACCATGGGCCTCCCCATAAAGATCTTCTAAGGTCAAAGGCCAAAGGTCTTTCTGAGCCCTAAATGCTATATATCTTTGTACTATTTCAAGCTATAATAGAAAATGTGACATTATGGACGAATGTTGTGAAAAGTAGCAGGTATTTTGACAATCTCAAGTTGTATAAACTTTATCATATATACTTAATGTCATTTAACTTTAATGACAACACTGTGAAGGAAGCAATAGAAAGGTGAACTGTTTCTTTCCACTCATATAGATCCAGACTATGTTTAACCTAGCACACTTTCTAGCAAAATAACCATTTCAATGAAATGGTTTGTGGGGTAGGATGCTACTCATCACTGTTGGCAAAATATGGGCTCTGATGTGAATAAGATGTAAAGCTAACAGCATTTGACAATGTTACAAGCATGCTTCTCATTCCAAAGAAGAATCTAGGCTATTATAACTTTTTTTTATTATAACCTTTTTTTTTTTTTTTTCTTCCCATAGGAAGTATTTTGATATGTATTTTGATATAAGCATTAGCTTTTGGATTTATTTTCAATATAATAATCTTATCATCAAATGTAATGCCTATTTGTAAATTTCTTCAACATTCGCACTCTAAGCTCAAATATTTAAACAAGGAATTTCCCAAGGGGCATACATATCCATGCATTTTAATTTTTATAGCAACTCTTTGTTTTTAGGGGAGTGCATGGGTTATGACTAATGCTATACTATGAATAGCATCTAATTTTTTTCCTCTCACATATATTTGTGTTAGTGTGTATAGTTATTTACACAGCTAATTTATTATTATTTTTTAAATCTAAATTATGTGAATTGTAAATGTTGTATTGAGGAACTTCAGTGTTTTTCCAGTAAGATTGCTAATAGTAAACCAATTCAAACACATACCAGTTCTCTGGTAATTATAGTACCAAAAGCTCAGGGACATTTGTCCCACAATGCAGCTTTTTCTCGACGTCATATCCATACATCTTATATCAATCACAGAAATAATCTATTTGACAGCTGTGCATTTGTGGCATTGTGATACACAAAAGTTCCAGATTAATACACAAGCTCAGAGATATTTGCTGTCATGAGAATAGCAGTTTTAATGCAGTTTGAGTGTTGTCTGTATTCAGAGATCAGTTTTAAGGAAAACAGTCAGGACCCAAACCTACAGATGTTTTTACTGTTGCATACTGTTTTAAATAACACAGTCCTTTTCTCAATAATATGTAATTTTTCTATCACAGGACTAAGGCAAGAATTAGGCATTGAAAAGAAAAGCACCCAGAACTGTTGATATGCTGGTAAACAGAGATTAGCTCACATTCTGCTCAGCTGTAATGGTGAGAAATAGCAGTTTTATGAAGGTTTCTTCTCATCTTTTATTTATTACTGTCCTTAATATCATTCCTGATGGATACCTGAAGCTTTTCAATGCTCATGCACAGATTTTGAATCATGGCCCCAGAGCATCCCCTTTCTTTGGAGGATGAAGAATGAGACAAAGCAGAAGAAGAAATGGGATGACAGCAATGAGTCATTTGTCTCACACAACATGCATGGGTGAGCTGCATCTTGGTTCTGCAAAGCCCATGATGTATAGGCAGGAAGACTGTCTGTAAGACACTACGATCACTTTCCTGTGTTCTTCGGTTTTGCAAAACAAGGACTGGAACAGTATCCTGTCTGGTTCTGGCCATGTGTTACAAGGGAGACATGAACCAGCCAGTAAGAGTCCAAAGTGAATAATAAAATGATCACAGAATGATCTAGAAGATATCATGCTTGAAAAAGGACAGCAAGAATTATAAACTCAGAAAAAAAAAGGGGAGGCAAGTTTACCTGGTGTATGACAGAACCGCTCAGAGGAAAGAAATATGACAAATGAGAAGCATGGAAGTAGTTTAGGTTCAACACTAAAAACAACTACAGAAAACAACAACAACAAAACAACAATGACAACAACAAAAAAAACACCACTTTTCTCGTGGAAGTTCCTACACTGAAGCACTGGAATGAAATTCATATAGAGGCCATGGAGTCCCTGTTAGAGGAAATCTATATAAGTAGGTTAGACAAACATCTCTCAAGACTGCCTTACGTATCATCTCCTGGTGTAGGGAGATGGATCTGGAGTTTTCTTTTCTTGTTTGTTTGTTTTTTTAACCGTATTGTCTCTGATTTCATCTTTAGGCAGGTATAAATCTACTGTAGCTTAGAAGATTGTTCCATCTGATAGCTTTGATAAGTGACACAACCTGCAGGGTTAGCTTTGGGTGAACAGTTCACGTCTGTCAGCATTGCAAAAGCCATAACCATAACCAGCTCTAATTAGCTGCCTATACGGCAATTTTAGCAGCTAGGACAACAACTTGGCTATAAGGATGAATGCTCCTTTCACCCCAGTGGGTGTTTCTTCAATCTCAGTGAAGCTGGTAAGTCAGAGCAAGAAAGCTGACAGTGCTGCTGTCCATGATGTATCTTTTTTTCCTTTGCTATACTGCAGAGGATGTGGGTCTCCAAAACTGTGCATTCAACATCTTTCACAAGCAGTGCTTTCATGGACAGAATAACCTACTTGTGCACTGGTGTTCTGTACTCTAAAATGCAGGGGTTTCAGTGGAGAGGATTAAGGGAGGGAGAGGAGAGATTTATGATAAGCAGGTACTTGGCTGCTCTTTGCCGAAGGCATGTAAATAGAGCAAAATTCTGACATCAGCACGTTTTCAAACTTGGGCTCTGTTATGAGCACTCCTTTCAGACGCGGGTATGTTTTTAGACAGGGTAGAAGGATGACCCAAGAATTCCTCTCAGCCTCATGCATAAATATTTGCATCATAGGCTTCAAGAGCAGAGAAAACGCAGTCTTGCTTTGCTTTCTCCTCCCCCAACTGCATGTCTATCTTTCTCAGTTTTCTAGTATCCCAATGGCAAAAATGCACTTTCAGATGTGATGAGTGTTTCCGATTTGTAATCCAGGCCAGTCTGTGTCTTTGCAAACTGCCAAAATTGTGAAGGATGCTGGTCTTAGCCAGATGCTCATATCTGGGGTCAGAAAAAGGCTGATCCTTTGAATTCTGTTTGCACTGAAGCCAGAAGGCATATGTGCTGTACCTGCCTGAGGGTCGCTTGAGTTGGGAGGCTGATATATTTCTGTCTGTCTTTTCAACCAACTTCTTTGTTTCTCCCACACTGTAGCTGCATAAATTCACATTACTTTCTTTGTTATATCTGTTTCATTTAAAATACACAGGGAGCCTTGTACAGAAAGTGAAACATTCTGGAGGTTTGGCTCTGATACCTCCCAATAAGAAAAAACCCCAACAACAACAAATACATGACAGAGCATTAAGGAGACCTGTTGAGAGGAGATCGTTTAGAGGACACATCAGACTAACCCAATAGGTTGGGATGCGAATCCTGACAAAAGCAAATAGTGACTGCTTTTGACTGCTTAAGGGCAAAGCAAAGTGAACCCACAAGTCATCATAAATGTGGAAAGGGAAACAGTGTAATAGTGTGATTTATCTAAAATCACAGTCCATGTAATTTGATGAAATTAGGGGGAAAAATGAATGCTCCCCGAATTTCCACATGCATATCCATCCCTTAAAAATCAGTAAGGTAACTAAAGTGGCATGTAAGCCCTGTGGCAACTGTCAGATAAATTACACAACAGTGAAGAAATCTCCTGAAAGTAATGCAATATCCAGCTAACCGTTTTTCCTCTTTCAGAAAAAGACCTTGAGCTGCTACAGTTGATTCTACTACAGAAATGTTACAAAATTTCTCACTGAGAAGGCAGATCTGTGTGTTTGTGCATGAATAAGCCTTTTATTTTCTAGACAGTGTGCAAATGGAGGCATAGCAAAAATTATTAAAGGGCACTAACAAGGGAATACCAGTCTTTAGCCTAATTTTTTGGGTAACTATTTCTATTTATTTTTTCATTAAACAAAGTCTGCAGTTGCACAGATTGTTGTTATGAAGTCCCTAAAGCCCTATAAAGCATGGTAATGTGAGTAAGTTTTCAGAATTTAGTAAGTCTAGCTCTGGGATTTTACTATTACCTAATGTTTCCATTCTATGGCACTGTGAAAACACTATAAATGGCACCTTTCATGAGCAAGCTCTTCTGAGACCAATAGGCTGCTTCTGCAGCATGCTGGTGGATCTTAAAACATGCACAGACAGACACACAGACACACACGCATACGCACACAGACACACACTTTGACTGCTCCATTATGAAAGCTTTCATAAGAAAGCAGAATTGTCCCACTCGTAGCTATTATATCTGATGACATTCTTAATACTGGCTATTGTTTGCAGAAAGAAGCTATTGTCTAAGATTGCATATCTGCTGACCAAAGCACATGTAATAAGCATAGCTTTGGACAAACTGAGCCTAGCCCCAGGGAACAGCTTAGCGGTGAGTTTGTTTGAATGTCCTGATTCAATGGTGACCTCCGAAGAGGAAATGCCCACCATTATGTAAGGATTGCTGTTTATCTAAATTTTGAAAAAACATCATCTGTTCCTTTGTGTCCCTAAAGGAGATGGGTACTATTTAAACTAAGACATTGTGTTAATTGAAAAATCTCTGAGTAGCAAAACAGAGAAAACAATATTTCTGTGTTAGAATAACCTAAGTCATATACACTATCCTTCTTGTAAGCACTCAGTAGAGATAGTTTTAAATACAAAACTTCTCAATAGAGCACAAAAAGACAACTTCAAAAGAGACAGAAAACATCCTTACAATCATGTTATCTGTAGCTAGACAGTTTTGCTTGACAGTGATTATGAAAAATCATGTGGTGCTAAAAATGAAAATGCCAGAAAACATGAAAAAATAAATTCAAAAAATCATGAGCATTTTCTGTTTTTCTTGATTTACTGAACGCTTAAGTATATTCAATGGGCATTATTCAGCTTGCAGCTACAGAACTGTAAATTCAGAGTAGAGCAAAATGATGTATTGCCCTGAAATAAATTATTAATGAATTATTATTTCTTTTTCTGATCTGAATTACTTGTGAAGTAATTTTAGTTTCTTTGAAAAGAGCATACTATTTATGACTATTAGTGACTTGTTTATTTCTTGCTTGTTTGTTTTCATATTTGGTCTTCAGGGTGTGCTTAGTTTCATAAAGCCATAGATTATGAAGTCACAAGGGATCATTGTAATCATCTAGCCTGACCTATATATTTTCAGTTTGAACTTGAGTATGAAATGTTTTGGAAAACATTTGGTCTTGATTGAAAGCATTTGTTAGTTGTTTCATTGGCTAATTGCACTCACTGTTAAAAATTTGTTCTTCATTTCTAGTCTTCAACTTTTTAGCTCCATCTTTCAGCCACTGTGTTTTGTTACATATTAGACCAAAGAGATCACAATCACAGTTTTATTTTGTGTGTTTATAAACTTTGATTTCCTGTAGCCTTCCCTCTCACAGACTGAATTTTGGAAGCCTTTTGGTGTAAGGAATGCTTTTTCAATGTTTATTCTCTGAATCTCTTCAGTCCTTCAAAACTTTTCAGACAGTGACACAAGAACCAAACAAAGTATTACAGGGGCAAATGCCGAGATAATACAAACTTTGAGCCTTATACCTATTCAAGGTATTTTCTACATGGGATGATTGTATTAACCCTCCTGGAAAAACTGATGCAAGAACTTGGTCAGCATAACCAATTGCACCTGACCACATGAAAATAAAATTTGCATGCAGTTTCTGAAGCTGTGTGTCACTGACCTGAACTTGTCTTGATTTATTGCTATAAGAGTCATCACCTACAAATTTTAACTGTGTTTGTTTTGTTTTCTTCCAGATTTTTGAGACAACAGTAAGTAAAATATAGTCAAGACCACTTTCATAGAAATGGTCTCATTTTATAACAATATTTTGAGATGTCTTTTATTCCATAGCTTTATGCCCTGTTAAATTTTTATGTGCCATGTTAATTTAGCATCATCTAATTTAATGTAATGTGACTTAAAACTGAATGTCTAAGGGGAAAGACAGGGTTAATATAATTTCCTTCATCAGTTGACTCAAAATCTCATAAAAATGTATTGCTGGTTTGACACGATTTATTTTCTATATAGTTTCCTAAATCGGCATCAATTATATTTCCTTCTTTTAGGCCTTTGCTGAGTCCCGTGTCAGCCAGGACTCAATGCTTATTTTGCCTGAGTTCTATGTCAAACTGACAGCTTATCATTACAGGAGTCTTCTTGTTATATTTTTCAAATGTTCGCATAGCATTATATTTTTCTCATCTGGAATTTCCAAGTTCTAAATGGAAAAGGATAAAAACAAAACAAAACAAAACAAACAAACAAAAAACAACCAAGCTCACTTCATTTGAAACTCTTGGGCATATTATTAGAATGTTTTTTTTGGGGGGGAGGATTAAAATTCGTATTTGTTGAATAGCAATTTCTTAAATTTCTGTGGAAGTGTTTTATTATCACCCATGAGAAATCTGCATATCTAGATTTTATCCAAAAATAAATTGAGGTATTTTTGGAAAATATTAATCTTTATTGAGTTTTGACTGCTGCCACCAAACAACTTGAAGCTGTGACAGTGTGGTTCAGGCCCAAAAAGAGGAAAAACTGAGAAGGTGGTCAGGCATTGGAACAGGCTCCCCAAGGCAGTCGTCGTAGCACCGAGCCTACTACAGTTCAAGAAGCATTTAGATACTGCTCTCAGTTTCATGGTCTGATTTTTTGGGTGGTCCTTTGGGCACCCAGGAGTTGGACTCTACGATCCTTCTGGGTCCCTTCCAACTCAGGATATTCTTGCAGAATATTGCTTGCAAACGTTGTAGTCAATCAGGAAAAGATATAAAAAGAACAAGAAAAATGATCAATTTTATGGAACCTTTCAAAACAGAAATGACTCAGTAAACTGGCATTTAGCCTTGTTCAGATGAGTGAGCGGGGATATAATGCAGGTCTACAAAATCATGTAGGAGCTGGAGAAGGTTAATGAGGAACAATCATTCTGTATCTCGTTGACCATTAAAAAAAAAGGCAGTATGAAACAAAACTAAGAATTGGCAATTTAAAACAGAGAGATGTTTCTTCACACAGTGTATAATTGAGCTGGTGTGTTGCTGGGTGCTTGCAATGATGGAATTTTATACAGATTAAAAAAGCAATAAATTAACATAAAAGAAAAATCCTTTTGGAGCTTTTAAACACAAAGATTCTCACGCCAACTCAGGAAGTACTTTGGGCCACAACATACTGAAAACTGGAAGTGTGTTTGAGGGATGCATCACCATAGACATGCTCTGTCTTGATACTCTTCCCTAGGAGCATCTGCTGGTCACCATTGTATTAAATTAGCTACCAGCCTCTTGTCTTGACCTGAGAGGGGAGAACTCTTCCTATCTGCTGCATTACAACTGAGCACTCTGCACCAATGTTAATGCTCATGTACAGCTGCTCAGCTGTGTCATATGACATTGCTTATGTTCCTTGAGTAGCTGAATATTATCTTGTAAACAAAACAAAACCAATACAAAAGTGAATAAGTGCATGACGACCAAAAACCAGTTAATCCACATGCACAAATACCTTTCTTAATATGTGAACATGGGTGTTGTTTGGAACAGCTATCTCTGCAAAGATAGTGTGACCAAGAAGCTTAACTGCAAAAAATACGTATGATCAAAGATGAGCTAAACAGCTGCCGTAAACTGAAGACAGACTCACAAACACCACCATTGTGCTCTTCATCTGGCTTCAGGCCACAATAACTGCACTGAAGTTGATCTGGTTAATTCAGAGCTACGCCACTGCAACATTAAGTTTCAGTTCAGTGTAAAATACGGATAGGATGTTTCCTAGATCTGCATGTACTGAGATTCTTAATGATCCTCTGTTGTATTACTACAGTATGTGTGATCCTCTGTTGTATTACTACAGTATGTGTGTGAGCAGCTGAAACAGTATGGGCATGTACTGTGATACCTTGGTGAAACTGGAGAGTAAGGTGTCAGCAGGTGAGAGCATTGGAAAATACTGTTGTGGGCCTCCACTCTTTGATAGATGGGTTATAAAGTTATGGTACATGCACAGATTCAGTGATTTTTACCTGTTACCAGACTTTGCTGTACTGCAGCCTGTCTGAGGCATATCACAAGAGGTTAGGTTCCCTGGGGTATGATGAAGGTCACACGAGGGAGCCTATTTCTCTCCATCACCTGAGAGAAAGTCTCAGGTGATTAGGTTAGATACAGATATCAAATTTCTAGATGGCAGTTTATCTCATTTTCAATCCCTAGAGGACTGTTCATCTCATTTTGAAATATGTACCTAGGAAAGGTCAGGTGAATTGTCATGTGAAATGGCTATTTCTCTCTACTGACCACAGAGGCAGTTTAAGGTCAGTAGCTTAGACTCAGACATCCTAGTTTTGTATGGTTAAAGATAGGAATAAAGAATAACACACTTTACTACCACTTTGAGTAGACTAAATGCCATGACAGATATTCCCTTAGTAATAAACGTAGTGTTGCATGTTTTGCAAGTTGGAAAGACCTGCAAAGTCTTCATTTCTAATTAGATTTCACTCAAGATAATGTCAGTGAGCAATTAAACTATTTTCAGGAAATTCTATATTGCCTTAGGATCTTTATGACCTGACATGAGTGCAGAGGCTTCCAAAGCTGGGACAAAGGAAACTATAAATACCAGATGTGTCTATGCGTGTGTCACAGTGAGTCACTTCCAAAGGCAGGATAGATTTCTAAGCTGTTTGCAGTGTGTATAAAATGAGATTTCCTTTGAATTTATGAGTTATCATGATGCAAAACCCACAATTGGGCTGTTTTCTTAACAGCATAAGAGACCGAAAGTATTTTATGGAGTTAGTCAACAGTCTTTGAGGTAAAATGCTATTCTGTAAAAATTACAGTGTTTCCAGTGAATGGGTCAATATGTATTTTTAATGGAATCACTTGAAAATGCTGCCATATTAATTTATAGACTAGCATATAGGAATTTATGCTTTCTTTTTAAGCATGCATAAGCCTTACATTAGGATGTTACATTTTGGGTTTAAGAAAGATTATTTAATCATTTTAAATCATATGTAATATGCTATATTTTATTGCATTTTAATGTTTTACAATGTTCCTTTGCCATTTTTAAACCTAAATATTTTAGTAATTTTTGCTTCAGACAAGTGAATCTTTTGAGATCTTGATTCTCTACCACATGCCACTGTTTAGCAGGAAGCTTACTTTGCCTGCAAGTCTGTCTTGTTGGCTATTTAGAGTCTCACTGACAAACTGAATTGTCAATGGAATGTATTCATTCATTTATATCAAGAGTATTTTCCCTGTCTGCTTTGTTTTCCTCTGAGTTCTTATTTTTTCATCAGCAGCTTGGAAATGAATCAGTGTCTGCTTATTTTCTAAGGGAACTGCAAAGGGAAGGGCTGCTAATTGTCTCATAAAAATATTTGTCAGGAAAACATGTTTGTTTTAAAATGTACTTTTATCCAGAAATGATCTCATGCTTTAAAATTTTCATCTTTGAGGCATGTTTAAAATCTCACAATGTCCAGAATGTTGTTATACAGCCAGGAGGTCTATAAAACCTAAAGATGGATTCAGGGTTTGTCCATGCTGACCCTTCCTCATTTGCCCATGTCTTCTCACTTCCTGGATGTCAAACAGTAATAAGGAAAAAAGACTTCACTAGTAGTTGAGAACTATCTCAACATTGAAGCATTATATTTAATTACAGTATTAGGAAGTCCGTAAAGTTATAAAAATAGACAGAAAACCCACTGGAACAGGCAGATAAATATCTGAAGACTGCTGTTGAGTTCTGATAGCTTCTGATAGCCTCATTGTTTCACTGAATAAAGAAAATATTTGCTTAAAATTTTGAAATATTTTAATTTTTAGAATTTCTTGTAAGGAGTAAGAATTCAAACAGATGCATATTAAAGAAGAACGAGAGCTATTTAATTTCAAGAAAATGGGTCAATTTTCATTGATGCTTGTCCATTTAAAAGATTACACTTTCGGAACAGATGAAGATACAGTAGAATAAAAGTTGCACTGAGTTAGAAAAAAGGCACATTTGACCTACGGCTGTATGATTTTAATTGACCCAATCTATCAAGACACTGGGTGACACTGACCCAGAAGTTTCACAGAATGAGATAGTAAAAGATTTTAAAAGGGACTTCTCTTAATCCTTTTCCCTCTGTTCCCAAACTTAGCCAAAACTATACTATTATGTGTTTGCAAATCATTGTTCAATAAAAATGGGGGGCTAATGGAAATTTAAAAAATATGTCTGTATTTTCTCAGTATAGAGACTTCTCAACAATGTATGGTTTGTAGCTTTTAGGGTATTTCTTGCAACAGAGCCCTATATTTGTTTCTTCATTTGTGAATAAAGATCAATTAGATGCTAGAGAATGATACCCACTATAACAGTCATTAAGCAGTGGGTAGTAACATCTCCTTTTTTTATATACACAAACAAAAATAGTAATGGTTGTTTGGGAAAGGTCCCTCAAGCTTGATGTGTCTTGTATCACATGTACTGGATCAATGGACACTAGAGTTTATTTGTGTCTTTTAATAAGGCTAGGAAGTATACTCATGTGATGACTGAGTTTCATCTGTATGATTTGAAAGATAAGTAAAATTAAAACTGTATACCTGGTTTGTTTCCTATTCTGCTTAATGTATTACTTTCCTATTCTGCTTAAAGTACTACTTTTTAAACCAGCACAAATTCTGAACTGAAGGTGGCTCCAAGGTGGACGGTAGTTCAGGGAGAATGTTTTACAAATGAAAAAACAAAATAATAACTTTGTTGTTCATCTCCATAAAAACCTTCTGAAAATTTGAGAGAGAAAGAGAGAAAGAGAAAGAGAGAGAGAGAAAGAAAAAAAAAAAAAGGAAAAAAAGTAAAAATGTTTTGGAAAGGAAAAAATTACTTGACATGGAGAGAATATTAACATATTCTTCCATTGTATTCTAAACATCTCTGCAGTTTGTGTAGGTAGCCTTGCTTTAAGCTAGCATTTGAGATTGATAACAGTGTAGTCACAACACTATCAAACGTGTACCATAATTTCACTGCACCATTAGGATCCTTAAAACTCTTGCAGGTCTTTGGACGAGCAGAGTGAGCTCTGTGCTGCTGCTAGATACTTGGACAGCTGTCCCTCCCTAACTAGTTTAAAGCTTTGAGTAATTACATTAACAAGTTCTTGTGGATCTCAGACTTTTTAGTGAACCAATGAGAGTCAACTTAATTGAACTGCATAAATTCTTCCTTCAGAGAAAATAGGGGTACTGAAAGTATAGAAAAATATGTGTGGGAGTCAAACATGGGGAAAAAATTGAATACTTGGGTGATAGACTTTAAAAAAAAAACTACTTGAAGGTGTGTTCAAATAAAAACTTGATGTCCTTCTGGAGTTTATGCTGCAGTCAAACAAACTGTACCTGGGGTTAGCATGAAAGTGATTGAATACTAGTGATTGGTACCTAGAGTTGAGTTTAGATACTTTAGATGGACAGGTTGTGAGATAATGTCATCTAAGGGCACAGCAGTGGTCCAAACCTGATTTTTCGATCCTCTGAAAAGAGCTTTTCAGATACATTATTTGCAGTTTATTTCATCACATAGTGTTAATTTATATGTAGTGGTTGCAATGGGGTGATAGCGCACAAAATTTATTGTTTGTGTAAGTGGTCCAGCAAGGTTTGGCCAGGGAAAGGAGATTTTTCCTATTGGAAATTACAAGTTCAAAACTGAACCCTAGTTTCACCTTATTCCCCCCCCTCCCCCCCCCCCATCCTTTCCCCCCAGTAAATTATTTAGGGCAAAGACATCTAAAAAACAAAAGGCATTTGACCAAAAATATGTCAGGAATGCAGTGGAATAGCTCTGTGGGGTGTAACATGTGTTTTTGCCAACACTCAAGAAAATGTTCAGCAGTGCTGGTGCAAAACCATCATCACTGAGTCCTACCAAAATTTCACCTCTATGATAAAAGGAATTATATGGTAGAATGGATGCAAGCCAGTGCTGCATTATGTGTTTTAAACCAATGTAAGGCTACCTGTGAAGTCAGCATCATTTACTTTAACAAATTTAGTTAACTGTGGTCTTTTCTTTTTAATGTGGAAACATCCTTAAAAAGCTTAACTGAGGTTAAAAATTGAAATTAGGATGCTTCTTGACCAAATGGAGCAGATTATCTCGAGAGTCACCACGCAGCACTTGCAGGGAAAGCAGGCGATCAGGCCCAGTCAGCATGGGTTTATGAAGGGCAGGTCCTGCTTGACGAACCTGATCTCCTTCTATGACAAAGTGACGCGCTGGGTGGATGAGGGAAAGGCTGTGGATGTGGTCTACCTTGACCTCAGCAAGGCTTTTGACACCGTTTCCCACAGCATTCTCCTCAAGAAACTGGCTGCTCTTGGCTTGGACTGGCGCACGCTTCGTTGGGTTAGAAACTGGCTGGATAGCCGGGCCCAAAGAGTCGTGGTAAATGGAGTCAAATCCAGTTGGAGGCCGGTCACTAGTGGCGTTCCCCAGGGCTCGGTGCTGGGGCCGGTCCTCTTCAATATCTTCATTGATGATCTGGATGAGGGCATTGAGTGCACCCTCAGTAAGTTTGCAGATGACACCAAGCTAGGTGCGTGTGTCGATCTGCTCGAGGGTTGGAAGGCTCTGCAGGAGGATCTGGATAGGCTGGACCGATGGGCCGAGGTCAACTGCATGAAGTTCAACAAGGCCAAGTGCCGGGTCCTGCACCTGGGGCGCAATAACCCCAAGCAGATCTACAGGCTGGGAGATGAGTGGTTGGAGAGCTGCCAGGCAGAGAAGGACCTGGGAGTGATGGTTGATAGTCGGCTGAATATGAGCCAGCAATGTCCTCGGGTGGCCAAGAAGGCCAACAGCATCCTGGCCTGTATAAGAAACAGTGTGGCCAGCAGGGCTAGGGAGGTGATCGTCCCCCTGTACTAGGCTCTGGTGAGGCCTTACCTTGAGTACTGTGTTCAGTTTTGGGCCCCTCGCTACAAGAAGGCCATGGAGGTGCTCGAGCGAGTCCAGAGAAGGGCTATGAAGCTGGTGAGGGGCCTGGAGAACAAGTCTTACGAGGAGCGGCTGAGGGAGCTGGGACTGTTTAGCCTGGAGAAGAGGAGGCTCAGGGGTGACCTTATTGCACTCTACAGGTACCTGAAGGGAGGCTGTAGCGAGGTGGGGGTTGGTCTATTCTCCCACGTGCCTGGTGACAGGACGAGGGGGAATGGGCTAAAGTTGCGCCAGGGGAGTTTTAGGTTGGATCTTAGGAAGAACTTCTTTACTGAAAGGGTTGTTAGACACTGGAACGGGCTGTCCAGGGAAGTGGTGGAGTCACCATCCCTGGAGGTCTTTAAAAGACGTTTAGATGTAGAGCTTAGGGATATGGTTTAGTGGGTACTGTTAGTGTTAGGTCAGAGGTTGGACTTGATGATCTTGAGGTCTCTTCCAACCTAGAAATTCTGTGATTCTGTGATTCTGTGAAATGTCAGTAGTCATCACACTAGTCACAGTATTTGCAGTGATTAGTGTTTATTAAAACAAAAACAAAAACAAAAAGCTGTGGTTTGTAGTATCTTCTCCCAGTTTCCTCATAAATACAATTAAGACAAACTGAGTGAATTATGAGAAATATAACTTAGGGCATACTCTGTTGTCCATTCCTGAGGGAAATAACATGAACTTTAATCTTAAATAAAATTAGAGGCAACAATTTAACACGAGGTCAAATGCATAGAAACCCATTCCCAGACTTTTTTGGCTTGTATGAGGTTAAAGATCTGAGAGCAGAAGGCTTTGTTATTATCTACAGTCAGGCAGATTTCTCTGGGAGGTGCACTGCCTTAAATACAACCCTGCCATGTCTTGCAGAGTCGGTAGCATTCCCTGAGAGCAGTTCTACTGGAAGAATAAACTGGACGAAACAATGTTGGTGGGACTTTTTTTTTTCTTGGAGATGTTACTGAACCAAGGTCCAAGAGGTGTTAGGTGTCAGACGGCACAGGACTTTTCCAAGCAGAGATGTAAAAGTGATACTGGGGTCACTAAATAGCTGATAGTATTTTTTTTCCATGAGATTAAAAGGCTTAACTATAACATCCTAGCCAGATTCTTACTCAGCTCATTACATCATAAACTCATAAAGTTCATTCTGTATATCCTTCCTCTCCTCAGCTGTTTGTTAAATGTCACTATGCCATGCAGCTGCTGTATTCAATTAAATAGATGGTTAAAGTGATACTTATAAAAAATGTGGTATCCAATAACGTGGCTACTTTGTGGTTCTGGATTAACCCTAAAGGATTTTCCTTCTATATTATATCTGATTATCTGATCCTTCATGGTTTTATTTCTATCTCTTATCCCTCTTCCTAAAGCTTCCAGCTGTTTTTCCAGTTTTACTCTCCCATTCTGCCTTCATTCCCTTTCTCATTTCCATTTTTCAGTGCTTCATCTTACTATGCAATGCTTAGTGCTCTAGCCCCCAGAAGCAAGTTGCTTCCAGGGGAATATATCAAAACCAAAAACAAACAAACCAAAGCAAACAAACAACAACAACAAAAAAACAAACCACATCTATTTTTTTATCTCTCGTGTGTGTGTTAAAATAATGTTTTCACTTTCATGGTTTCAGGGAAAACCTGATACCATGATCCCAGTGAGTGTTACCCATAAGCTAAAAATCCAGAAGTTTAAAGATCCTGATTTCTAATCTTGGGTTGTGACTTCAGCAGGTATGACTTACTATTTTTCAATTACAGATTTTTTTTTTTTTCTAACATTGCTTAACAGATTTTTTTGAAGCATGTGAATGTATTCTTCCACTGACTCCTGTTTCCTCATAGAAAGCTTTGTAGAAAATTACAGTTTGTGACCCAGCTGCTCATGAAGAGATGCCCGTTCCTTTTCTTACACTTGCACATCCAGACACCTGACATCCTCCTGATAAAGGGCTAGACAGCAGAACTTCTGAGAGGCACTGAAAGAAACTTTCATTACTACACTGGTGTGTTCACAAGTCTCCTGTGCAATCTGGAGCCAAGTTGTCCATACCATCTTGAATTTTGATACAGGGTCTCAGCCTGGCACAGGCTGATTTTCACTTAAAATGATGAAGCAGTCAGGCTGGAACTCAAATTGAGATTGATACCTCTCATTCTTATACATAGCTGATGAGGGCCCATCAGTATGACGTATGGTATCTTATATGTGTTCCCAGTGCTGCCACAAGGATATAGCTATGGACCTTGCGTTGCATCTGTCACAACGGTGGGACTCTTGTATCCCTGATGCATTTCAATAGTATTGCATGGCCATGCGTATCATGGATGAACATATCTCCAGGTCACTACACAGGTTAGCTTCTACACAAAGGAACTTCATGAAGTCTAATACCTTGACTTTTTGGCCAAAATCCCAGATGGGCCCACAGCAAGACAAATCCAAGTGATCATAATATCAAGTATCACTGAGTCATCAGAATCCATCAGGATTTTTTCTTGAAGTGTGAATCAGAAGGCATGAATTCCAGCTATGATTTTGTTATAGATCCCTGTGTCCCAGGATGAAACCTCTCTCCTGGAGAGCAGAAGCTTGCCAGGGAATTTGCTCTTTCCTTTCCTGTTTTTACACAGCATATAGAATTGTGTAGTTCATAATATAAGTAGAAAACCAGACAGGATAAAAAATTATATACAGTTTATCACATGTATTATAAGTCTAAGAAGACATCTTAAGTTTGTTTATAAGCAATAGCCAAGTAAATAGCCAAGTTGTTTCTTACAACAGCTTTATAAAGTACTGAGAAATTGAGTTAAAAATTACCTTAAAATTAATTTTAATGTAAGTTCCTGTTAAAGTTTTGAGGTAAAATACAATCCTTATAAGATGTTTTATAATACACTTTTTGTGGAAATGAACCTTTTTTTCTTGTTCCTCATCAGAAATATATAATTACTTTAGCATAATATATATTGCACATGCAAACTATTCATAATAAAATGAAAGCGACCACCTGTAAATAATCTAGTTAAGTAGAGGTGAGTTTCTTTTTATTTTAATTCTTTTTGAATTGTAATAATAAATGCCAATCATTCCGATCTCCATATGTGCCACCTAAAAATCTCATTTTACTAGTGTTTAAAGAATTTTTTTTGCAATATTTGTATTGCTGGCCAAAGTAATTTACAAGAAGTAGGACTAGAAGCAGATTTCTTTCTGCTGCAATCCTTGCAGCTAGTTTAAGGGCACTTTGCTCTTTGCATTAGCTGACTACCTTGAATTTTCTTTTGCCAGTTTCTGAAAAACTTCTGTATGCATATAGGCTCACAAAATTTTCAGTGTTTTAATACCATCAGCCATTTGGTACCCCTGGGCAGGTAAATGGGAACTATTTCTTCCTGTATTCCTTTTTCCCATCCTCCTCAAGGAGCTGCAGGTTGTGCCTAGTGCCAGTGTGAATGCATGGGGCTAGCGGCTGCTCATTGGTGGCATGGCCTTCTTTGTGATGTTGGCCCATGTCCAATAGCATACTTGAATAATTTCCAGCCATGGTCTGGAGCAATAATACAGTGCATGTATGGAGTGTAATTACTCTTCCTCCTTGAAGCACTATGATGAATTTTTTTCTGGTTATCAGGTATTGTTGTTAACAGAACTTCAATATGTTTTTCAGCTACAGGCTGGTACTTTCTTGTGCCCACATAGACACTAAAAAAATTAGGAGAAATATAACAAATGAGTGGTGAAACTTGCTGCTTTAACAAGCTGGAAATGAAAACATAATGTAGTACGCAACTCATTAGTTAATTTTATTGCAACTTTATGCCAATTTTTATTAGATGTTTTTATTGGATTAGGAATTACTTTTGGAGATTATGTTAAAAATATGATGGTGTTTGCCTATTCTCACAGTAGATGTAAAATTTAAATGGTCTTATTTTAATATGTATTTCTTCTATAACTTACCTTTTGCCATTTGGCAAACTCTTTAGAGTCAAACATTTGGCATAAAATCAAGTCTAACTCCTTGCAGTCAGAGATTAATGATCTGTCCATAAATTTTATTTATTGTATGGTTAAATTCCTTAGTATCAAATGCTTCCACTTACTAATGTGACTTTAGCAGTTTGTAAATGACATTAACAAATAACAGTCCTTTTATGGTGGTCCTATGGCACAACTAACTCCTGTGATGCTACCTCACCTTCCTTCTTGCAATTAAAATAATTATTTTAAAACAAACAGTACATCTTTCAGGGAAGTGTCTAAAAGAAAAGGCTAA
Organism: Oxyura jamaicensis; assembly: GCF_011077185.1. Lineage (NCBI taxonomy): Eukaryota > Metazoa > Chordata > Aves > Anseriformes > Anatidae > Oxyura > Oxyura jamaicensis. The sequence continues at coordinate 106,078,690 of NC_048895.1, forward strand.
TAGGAATATCTGCTACATATCATTTCATATCCTCTGAAAGAATCTGATCACATGTATGGATTTAGTGAACATGCACTGTCAGTGGATGCAAGAAGAATTAGCAGTCATGTAAGTGTTTTCATTGATTTAGACAGGGATCAAGAGAAGACTCTGTACCACTACTGTTTTCCTTTTTTTCTTCGAGCCACAGAGAACCTCTGTTCTCAGACGAGGCCTGTGTGTCAATTCATAAAAAGGGAAGCCATCTCTGGTGTCACTGTGTAATGTTCAGTTTTAATAAACATTTAATTGATCCAAGTCCTTACTTCATTGTTGAAATGTGCCATGTTGTATCACATAGGATACTTGATATCTGATACTTGAAATCTTTAGTTATGCAAGGAATATGGCAATAAATAAAGATAAATTAAACATAACGGTTAAAGTGAATTTTTAACAAAGCCCATTTCTGCTATACAAATAAAAGTTCTGTTGATATCAACTGATTTCTTTTCTAAAGGAAAAATTGGATTCTTGGGCTCCTTACATACCTTGCCTGGTCAAAACTACCATATTCTAGCTGAATCACAACAGAGTTTAATTGTATTCAATTTAAAGCCTCTTCCTAAATGCAATTGGTGCAAATAATCATTGCTTCTAGTTTTTAGAATAAAATAAAATAAAATAAAATAAAATAAAATCAGATCAAATCAAATCAAATCAGATCAAATCAAATAGAACAGTTTAGCTGGAAGAAACCTTCAAAGATGATCAAGTTCAAACTGCCTTACCTCTTCAGGGCTAACCAAGAGTTAAAGCATGTTACTGAGGGCATTATCCAAATGCTTCTTGAACACTGGTAGGCATAGGGCATCAACCACCCCACTAGGAAGCCTGTTCTAGTGTTTGACCACCCTTACAGTAAAGATTTTTTTCCTAATGTTCAGCCTGAACCTTCCCTGGCACAGCTCTTTGTCATTCCTATGCTTCCTGTCATCGGTCACCGGCACATTCTTCCCTACTTCTCCTCAGGAAGCTGCAGAGAGCAATGAGGTCACCTCTCTGCTTCCTGTTCTCCAGAGCTGAGAACTCAAGTGTCCTCAGTCTCTCCTCACAGGACATGCCTTCCAGCCCTTATACCAGATTTGTTGTCCTCCTCTGGGTGCTTTTAAGGACCTTAACACCCTTTTCGTATTGTGGAGCCCAGAATTAACACATATTATTCATGGCAAGGCCACAGCAACACTAAATAAAGTGCAACAATCACCTATTTTGGCCAGCTGGCTATGCTGCATTTAATACACCCCAACATGGAGTTTGCTCTCTTGGCGTGCCAGGGCACACTGCTGGCTCATGTTGGGCCTGCTGCCAACCAACACCCCAAGATGTCTTTCTGCAGAGGTGAAAGGAACCATCATACCCTACAAATTCTTCTATGCATTTCCAAATATTTATGAACCACCTATGTTGACTCACAAAAACAGTTCATACTCTGTTCTGCTTAGTTGATGACACTCTGCACCCATCAGGATCATGTCCTGTGTGTGGGTTGGAAGTTAGAATGATTTTTTATAGCACTGCACAACTACACACTCATTGGCAGGGTAAGGTGAATTTCTGTGGTTTTTGATAGAATCTCATTGCAAAACATGAATGGCAGTGTAATCCCATTATGTTGACAAAGCAGTTCTTTTGATGCCTGTATTAACACTATTTAACATTAAAAATAATTTAATGCAACATTTGAGTTACATATTTCTTCTTTAACTTCTTATACTTCATATGTCTGCTTTAATATTTTAGAAGTTTATGGCTTGTTTATACAGTAATTACTTTCTAACTGTCCATTTTGCTACATGCATTTAGTTTCACAGTTTTAAACCTGCAGTTAAAGTACTCTGGTCTAATGTATTTTAAAATATTTATTTATTTATTTAAGCATTGGTTCTACAGGTTAACGTATAGCTACAGCTGTTGTTGAATTCTATTAATTTTTCTATTTTTCTTTTTCTTTTTTTTTTTTTTTTGAATATTTTTTGTTAACTCTTTACGTCTAACTCATGAAACTACACTGTATTTGTAGAAGACAATCTCACTCTCCAGGTATTTATAGAGACCTTATTTTTTGTTTGTTTTTATAACTCTGTGTTCAAAGAAACAGATGACAATGCCTGGAAGGTTTCCAAATCATATAGCTCCATCAAAGGAGAAAGAAACATGGAGATTCTTGGAAGGTGAAGATGCCTTGAATGAATACAAGTAGACTTCAGAGACTTAACAGAACTATGATGATATACAGAATTCTGCATGCCTGCAGACAGATTGTGCTTATGGCTTCATGAGAGGATTATTTCTGCTTTGGTTATGGGTTTGGAATATGACTACACAAATGGAAACGCCCTGAGACAGAAAACTTGAATGTAAACCTGAAAGCAAGAGCATCAGGGCATTTGTGCAACAACAGCCTTCTCAGAAATAATTTGGTTTGTGCAGGAAGAAATTACTCTGGTTTGGAACTAGAGAGATAAGGGATTAAAGGGTTAGATGGTCAAAAATCTGTTGGCCTAAGGACATGTAGCATTTTTCCAGAATAACCTGTTTATAACTCCATTGCCTTAGAAATAAGGAAACTTACTTGGATAACATCTACAAGCTGGTAAAATCCCAACTCTTCAAATTTAACTGTAGAACTCCCACTGGAGTCAATGATACCAATATTTTAACTTAAGGATATACCAGGACAAAAATGACTATTAAAGCATGTCTTCTTACTGTATTTCATTTCAGATTTCATTGGATCTCACATAAATATGACTGATGGAATAGCTTTAATTAGCTGTCAGAAATACATTTCCAACATGTTTTCAGGAAAATGTGCTTTCAAGCAAGCGTACATTTTTTACATTTTTTGTTGCATATGATATTTGTGCAATGGTTTTTATCTATCAATATCTAAATGGGATTTTATTATTTTTAAGCTACTTCACTGAAGTCATGTTCTGAAGCTTTTAAATAACTTAAAATATATAAATGGAGGAAATCCTAGATTTCCTGCAGTCAACAGAAATTCTATTACTGATTTCCATTGGGGCAGAATATCGCTTTTCTTGCTTGAAGCATTATGCATTCTTTCAAACAAATGCTGAAAGGCTATTCCTATAACTTTCTACTCTTTTGTATTAGCATTTGTATCAAAGAGTATCTGAAAGATCATTAGCAGAAACAGCTCTAATCTCAATATATATTTCCTGTGAGTGTATGTAGTGTAATTTGTGTGCTAAATTTGAAATATTAAGTGCACTTCAGCCATAAGATTTTCAGAAGCACTTCAAACTACTTATAGGCTTTCCTTTGAAATTACTCGGATTTTTCTTTGATATAATTTGGATCAGGGTTAAAAAACAAGGCTGAGTGCTTTTGAAGATGCCAAACTATGACTAAGTTGGCATAGGATACGGCTCCATTCCCTTTTATGTTGATAAAAAAAATCTTTTATTTACTTCAGTGGAACTTGAACATGGGGTTGAACAGTGGTTATGTCACAAAATTAATAGTGACTCAAAATTTTAAAGATATTGGAAGCTGAAGTTTTAGTGATTTGTAAGATCTAAACAAAGGACAAAACATTGTTCTATATTCAGAAAATAACATTTTAAAAGCAATTCTATAGACTTAACTGGAATTCGTTATATTATATAATACTGTTGGATATGAACAAGGTTATTAGAATCCACTTCAAAGAGAGAAAACATTTATCTTGTAAAGTGCACAGAAGTACTGACTATACCAACCGACAGTTTCTACCTGTTAGAAATATATAGTATTACATAGAGAAATGAATGACATAAGTATGAAATTAACATTTGCAAAGTTATTTTTTTTAACCCAGAAACAGTGAGCCAAATAAATATTTAAAATATATAATGATTACTTTGCTCTTCTTAGTGCAGCTGAGAAACGTTGCATGTACAACTTCAGCAGTTACAGATTATGGCTTGTAAAAATATTATGGAAGGAACACAGTCATTTAACCACTTTTACTACTTGTTGTTAAGTTTGTATGTAAGTTTCGAATAGGCAAGTTTCATGTATGTAAAAATTCATATAAAATTTCTGTTAAACATGTTAAACTTATGAAAACATTGTTCTGTTCAAGATAATTATGTTTTTCTTTCTATATGAAGTCCATTTTAGCTGCTTAGGAATTATTTAATTCAGTAAGTATACTTTTTTTGTGCCCATATGAAATATAGCATTGTCTCTAATGCTCTACTAATGATGCTTTGTTTGCAAAATACTATACGCTTAACTGACCTTCATTTAGATGACTTTGCATCCTTTCCTGCAATTTTCACACCTCCTGTGATGTGTAGGCTAATACCTGCTTTGAGCTGGATTGAAGATTAGCCAATAAGTGCCTTAAAAAGAAATATATACATATATTTTAATTCTTACCAACTTTTGTACATAGTCATTCAAATGATTCTGGTGAAACAGAGCAGGATTATCTTTACATTGTAAAAGGGGAATTGATAGAATTATAGAACATCCTGAGCTGGAAGGGACCCACACGGATCATGGAATCCAACTCCTGGATCCCACAGGACCACACAAAAACCAGACCATGTGTCTGAAAGTGGTGTCCAAAAGCTTCTTGAACTCCATTATGCTCAGTGCTGTAACCACTGCCCTGGGGAGCCTGTCCCGGTGCCCGACTACTGTCTTGGTGAAGAACCTTTTCCTAACACCCAGCCTGACCCTCCCCTGTCCCAGCTCCATGCCGTTCTCTCAGGTCCTGTTGCTGTCCCCAGAGAGCAGAGCTCAGCGCCTGCCCCTCCGCTCCCGTTGTGAGGAAGCTGCAGGCCGCCATGAGGCCTCCCCTCAGCCTGCTCTGCTCTGGGCTGAACAAACTGAGTGACTTCAGCCACTCCTCATATGTAAGGAAGTTACCTGAATTTTGTGGTCAGTTAAATTACCCAGGAGGAAAGACAGACTGTCTACTTTATCACTTCTTGCCCCAGACAGTATGAGTACATAATGGAGGTGTCTAAATGTAAGTTGGAGCATTGCCAGGACCTTCAGGCACCTACATTTACACAGCCTTGCTAATTTTGAACCCCACGTTCCCCAGGTGCCCCATTACCATTTAGCTTTTAGTGATTAAAAGTCAGCCTAGGCTTTGTCCAAATTTCCAGGGAGGTGCACTCCACCAGGTCTGCTTAGAACACACAGGACACACTACATGTAAATATATGAATAAGTAAACAGTCATTGTCACCATGAAAGAACTTTTGCTGGATAACACGGGGTTACTAGTGTTACTACTTTCTTTTGCATAATAACTGACTCTCCAACATACTTACCCAGAATTAAAACCCCTGTATTCAGCATCATCTTGACCTGTCAAGATTTAAATCAGCTGCTCCCTGAACATTGCCCGTATAACTCACACATAAGGATTATTGCTGTCAAATCCTTATGCAAAGCTATTAGCAGCCAATATTTTATCATCTCCTCCCAGATCTTGTTGCCAGTCTTATGTCTTATTTGATAAGTAATTACTTCTTATACAAATAACGTCTCTTATGATAAAGAACATGTGAATAAGAATATTGTGTTGATAGGTTGATAATATTTCCTTTCTGGTGGCTAATGAGTGGTATGGGACTCATTTGGTCAACTGGATAATAATATTAAAGGTACTAAATTGCATTTTGCTGTTTGTTTTGCACTTTTTAGACTGAGTTCATTCATCACCCAGGTAACTAGTATGCTAGCAGAGCCAGAATAGCTACAGAAAGCACATCAGTGAGGAGTTGAGTTTAATGAAGGGCATGGATCACCTCATAGTGCCTGTATAAGAATTGTTGCACTGGCTTTGTCTCCTGTTTTGCAAAACACGGAATCAAGTGCGTTTTTACACAGTTTATTCACTGAATCTTTAACATTAAGCACATGCATTATTGCTTTGTTATATGGAAGTGATTGTATGCAACCTAAATCCTCTGCAAAAGCATGTATGCTGTGCAGGTCAAATATTTTTGGACAGTCACAGGCAATCTCTTCACCCCTCCCAAAATGTAGGGCTCAAAGTCCCATATGTTTTAACTGCATTAGCTCAAAGAACTAGTTAAGATTGGCTAAGCATTCAGATCCCATGCAAGTAATTCTTTGGAAGTGAAATTTTATAACAAACCAAGTGAAATTCAATAGATATCTTTGAAAAGAACATCTATTTGCAAAATCCAGTTTATTAATGTAATACATGTTCATTCAGTTCTTAAATGCTTGTAAAAATGTTTTAAAACGTTTTCTACAGTTTAAATCACATAGCATGTTTCCATTACCTCCTTTCCTCTTAAAAAAGTTAAAATACATGTGGAGGGAAGAAACTGTAAGCACAAAGGAAAATGCAGTCTCCTATTGGCAACAGTTATCTTGGAGAAAGATTTGTGAATGTGATGGTTTTGTATGATTTTAACGAAGTCAGAAACTGATAGCACCGGCTAGAGCCAGGCACGATGCAGGCAGGTGCTGAACAAGCTTCCCCAGCACAGCCTCTGTGCCAATGCACGTCCCCCCGACCTGCAGCACTGCAGCTGTTCCTCTTCGTGCCAAGTTGTGTGGTGGTGGTTTGGGGATTTGGAAAAACACATTCTCTGCACAAATAGATTTCAGGTCTCCAAAGGGCAGTGAATTAACCCACTGTATCACTTCCAGTGTAATGAATTTTTAAATTCCTCTTTCTAAGCACAAAAGACTCTTTTTTTTTTTTTTTTTTTTTTCCTGCAGGGCACAGCAACGAGTATCCTTTTCATTCTTCCTTTAGCTCACTGCTACATTTTGATCTTTGTAGTTCAGCTGCAATACACTACTTTAAAAGATAAGCATACTTTCCTTAGAGATAAAAAAAAGAAAAAATCTTTGAACTATATTTATTAAATTAACAAGGTGGGAGAGGAAATATTTTAATAATTCAGGGGCAGATTCTTTACTCTTTGAAGCAGTGATGAGCTCTCTGTGGTGTCAGTGATCTAAGTTTGTGCCAAGAGTGGGGGTGCTGGAAAGAAGTATTTGTTTTATTTGACTGTTAAAAGGGTGCTCATTTCATTACCTCATTTGATATGAGTTATAATAATGCATATGAGTCCTGAACAACCATATTTTGAAAGAGATCTCAGGTTTTTAGATCTAGGTTGCAGTTTTTAGTCTTCTACAGCAGTGCTGTATAAGAGATGCAAAACTGCTGGCAGTGATCTGAAAGAATCACAGTTGTGAAGTGGTTGATCAACAAAGGAAGCCATGACAATTTAATGAATTGTTAGAAAGTCATCTCATTTATTTACCATGATTGATATTTACATTCTCTCTCTTTGAAGGAGAGCGACTTCCTATGTTTCATACCAGAACTGAAGTGCACTTTCTGAGGGTGCGTGGTAGGTGTCCTGGGCTTAGTTGAGATTCAGTAACCAGTTACACCAAAGGTTCATTGTGTTTCCAGATTTAAACCAATGGATCACTCCATTGATGAAGATGATCTTCAGTTCCAAAAATTTCATTTTCCTGCTGTGATAAACAAAAAAGGCATTAGTTAGCAATACAGTTTTTGCTTACTGCAGCTTCCCAATTTCAGATTTAGAAACAAAAGAATGGGTAATAATGAAAATTTGAATGTCAACCTTGTTGCAGTTCACCTTGTCCCTTAGATAAAAATAATCAAAGGGCTGTTTGTAGGGGTTTTGTTTATTTTCTTAGGATCAGTTCAAGTTGGGTCAAAAAACCAAAACAATCTTCTCCCTTCCCTCCCTTGAAAGAAATCCCACTCCCCACAAACAATTTTGTTCTTTCACTAGAAAATAAGGATTTATTTTTTTCCTTGAAAATTTGTTTCCTCTTTTTTTTCCCTGTGAATATTCCATTTTTATCATATTGCAAATTTATGTGCCCATTTTATTCCTTTAAAGGAAAATTCTAACACGTTAAGAAACAATAAACTTAATTAGAAAAGGGGAGAGGGAGTGTCAGGATATTTATCTGTTATACAGTGATAATATTTTCCAGCTGTTCTAGTACATAGGTCCCATCACAGGGATGGGGTCTTAGTAATAATTCTCAAGAGTTTCTGGTTTTGTTAATATCTTCACTTTCTGCTTACTGATGGGAATTCTTTTCGGAAGTAGACCTATACTCAGTGGTGTCAGAGTGTTTTTGTTGAAAGTCTGAAAGGGAAACTGAGAAAAGCAACAGACATTTTCTGTATGTAGAAACAAAGGGAGAAACTTTTAACATGGAAGCTATGTGGCTTTTTGTAAAGAAACACTTATATGCTAAAAATATAATCATATATAAAAATATGCATATGGGACGTTTCCCATTGGAAAATGAAAAGGAAGGTGCTGAGTGATACATCAAAGATCTATGAATTAAGGTGGATAACTCTTTAAGAATGTGAATGACCCCAGGAGGAATTTTTGGAAGTGGAAGAAGCTAGATGTTTCACCTTCCCAGGCGTGTGTATTTCAGGTTCGAAGTCTGCAGCACAGATGAGGATATTCCGTGTACTGAACACATAACAAGAACATTTTACCCTGAAATGCTTGTGATCTAAGTTGGATGACAACAAATGACAGATGAACCTAGAAGTGGCGTAGTGTATGGTATGCAACACATAAGGATGCCCTCCTGTGCTCGCTGGTGACCTGACTTACTGTAGCCACATTACCCATATGCTGGCTGATAACCATGGAGCAACTGTGCTCCCTGGGATAAATCCCTCCAGCCCAGCACCTTTTCTCTGGTGCTCTTGGCTTGTGGTTGTCTGGGTAGCAAAGCTCAACAGCTGTTGGATTCCTCCTTGTGCAGCTGCTCATATCTGGGTATTTAAGAGTTTGCTATCATGTGACTTCAGAGGGCAGAGAAATCTTTGGAAGTGCCCCAAAGCTGGCATCTTAACCACAGCTGTGAAAAAGCTGGACAAATCTGAGCAGGTAATTAAATATATAAGAAATTTTCAGAAAAAAAAAAAAAAAAAGTCTCTTGTTGTTTTCCTTGTTCTGAGTCTAAGTCTGAAAAATGCTGAGTCCCTAGGTATATGCATCTAATGTGAGCACCACCTTAGTTACAGAACGTCCAGCTAATGCTACCTTTAAGAGGTTCTGTATATACAAAATACTAAATATTGTTTCAAATTGTGTTAGCTTATGTTTGCTTACTTAGCTTGCTTGAACAAATAGACAAACAGCATTATTTGCTTTATCCACGTGAGGAGAACTCGCCTTTCAAGAAGCTTGTGCTGAAGTTCCTTTGCACAACCTGGTATAAGTTCCCTGCGTGTCATTTATGTGAACTGTGAGAGACTCAGACTTCTTAGGCCCGTAGAGGATCTTACCTTCAGTATTTACCAATTTGTCTGTTTTAAAACTAAGGATATGTTGTATTCATTAATCTCATCTCTAACTCCTTATTAGTTTTTACCCACAAATTCTTCAGTGTAAACTCTGAATTTTCTGAAAGCAAAAGCCTTAAAGACATATCTGTGAAGAACAGCATAACAATGTAAGTAGTCACACTGTCACACTCCTGAATTGTGCAAAATTGAAGTAGTCAGCTATGCCTTACATGTTAGTTCAGGAACATGTAATGGTGCTTTTATTTTATATTTCATTTATAAGCTGTTTAGAGAAAGGATTATTTTTATTATTATTATTTTTTTTTCCCCACAGTACCTAATATTGAGGTTCTAATATTGTCTGTCTATGTCCACCACAAACAACCAAGGAAGATTAAAGTCAATTTGCTCTATCAGATCACAGTCTCCTTGTTGGATAAAATATCATTGGAAGACAAACTATTCCTAAAGTACTGTCTTACTGCAGCATAGTGGACTGGAGCATTGTCATCAGCATCTCCTATAAAAAGTATTTCCCATAATGGTTCTATTATTCATTTCAATGAAAAATATTCTGAAAATGGTCATCTATTTATTGTTTCTTTGTTAACTTCAAAAGGAAATAGATATTTTTGTATTTTTTATTTTTATTTTTATAAAAGAGAATAAAGACGTATGAAGAACTTGCTGCAGGCAGTAATGTTGAGCACTTTAAATACCCCTGATTAAAGTGGTGGAGGAAGATTTTTAACTTTCTGAAAAATATTGAATCTCATTGTAAAATCTTTTGGAGTGATTAGAATAGCTTTGGTCAACTAGAAAGTAAGCATACTTTTTTAATAGTTGCATTACTCTAATGATTCCATGATTGAAAGGAAGCAAATTTAATAATAGCTCCTCTTTGATGACAGATAAGTTTTAAAAGATAAAATATATCAGAACCTTTTAGAAAGTCAGAAAACTCTGCTTAGCCAAATTCAGCAACAATAAATTCCATTAAAATCTTTTCAAAGATAGTATTAGCCAAAACCACAGAACAACTTTCTTTCACTTTAAAACTTGAAAATGCTTTTAAAATTTTGTTTGACCCTCACTGAGGTAAATATGGGTTTTACCTATAGTTTCAGTGAAATAAAGAACAGATTAAAATGCTAATATGTATTCGTGAAAGTAAAATGAATGCTTGTAGTCTAAATTATAGAGCAGGGGTGGAGGCAATGTTTACCTGAGAAATCTGAAACAAGTTTTAAACTGAGGAAGATTCAGCATTTTTATAGACTAATCTAGATTGCTACCCCAATAAATTTACCATGCAAATTACACTTCTGTGAGACCATGAAAGGTTATCAATAGTCACACATGGAAGGCTTCTGGAAGATACGTCTTCTGTTAGCACATATCAATTAGAAGAATAGTAATTTAGAGGCTACCTGGGATGCTGTCTGGCATAGACCTTCCACAGAGGTCAGTTACAAAAGAAAACTAAAAACACATGCACTTTAATGCTATTAAGGAAGTCACTTTGTCCTCTCATTCATTCTCCTGAAAATCAATAATACTGGATGAAATTCATGTAAACTTCAGGAGTCAAAATCTCAGGCAGCCATTATAAGCTAGTGCTCTAAATTCCTTCTCTTGTCAAACCATGCAGGAAATGAGCTTGTCTACACTAACACCTCTTCCCACTGACTGTAGATTGAATTAGGAAGTCTGACTTAGACTAGAAGAATAACTCAGAAATGGACAAAGAGAGATGAGATGAATCCTTCCCATTTGGATTCTACAAACTGAAAATGCTGGAGCAGTATTCATGAGGATATTTAGCTATTTTCCTCCTAATTATATCTACTGCTCACTGAAATCAATAGGAAAAATTTTACCAGTTGCAATTAGCACCTATGCTGGCCCTCGGTTTCTGCATTCACATACAATTGTCAATAAAAGACATATTTATTAGAAGGAGATTACTGCTGTGTTACAACTTCGCTCATGAGGAAGCACAGCCATTGACTGCATTACCCAGAAGCACTCTTATTTTCTCAAGACGGTTTAATTTAATTTAATTTAATTGTTTTTTTTAGGCAATGTAGTCAGTTGACTGAAACCATGACATGTGCTTTGTGTACACACACCTCATTAACAAGCTAAGGCCTTACCAATACATAGTTTTAAACCCTTCTATATGGAGAATTCAGAACAGTGTATTGTTACAAATCAAATAAAAACAGCTCCCCAGTACATTATGACCTGATTCATTTTGTGTATTATCACTGTAAAATAAACAAGTAATTTAGTGACACTTAACTATAAAATTTAACATGTGAAGCATTAATAGCATATACTTTTCTTCCTGTAAATCTGTACTAATCTTACTGATGGTTAACTGGTGGCTCAGCAGTAAGCCAATAAACATCATCCAAGGACAAACTATGTAAACCTATTGACAATCATGTCCTCTCACTTGATGCAGTTGCACATGTTAAGAAAAGGTATTTTAAAATAAGGATGTAATTTATTGTCAAGCTGGTCACTAGTTTTGCAGTTTGTTGAGTAACAGAAGGTGGTTTATACATGATGAGAGAGCAGAAACAATGAGAAGAGGAAAATAGCCAGACAGTTTGTGAGACTGAAGACAATAAAGGCCATTCACAAAGAATCAGCATATCATGAGGAAGAATAAATACAGTATAATAGTGTCACTTCCAAAGAAATACTTATCCAGTACACAACAAACACACACATCCCTGACAAAACAAAGACAGGTTTACAAAGAAATACAAAATGATGAATTACAACATAAAAATAAACCTTATCTTTTAAGACTTGTAAAGTAATTAGCAAACACAATACAAAGTCATTAGCAAAGATGAGCACTGTAAAATATCCATGGCTTAGGGTACATAATGTGTACCCTAAGAGATGTTCCTAACTGAGAAGCTGGTAATATATAACTTTCTAACCTGTTCAAGTAAGTTATTGCCTTTGATTATGTATGGTTTCTAGTATGTGTTCTGTAAATCAACAGCTAAAATGAAGTCTATGTTATACAGTCTCTCTCCTTTAAGAGAGACATTATATTCTGAGCAGACCAAAGCAGGTGCTTTTGCAGGATGGAATATAAGATTCAGAAGCTGAAGGAGCCACTTGCAGTGGACAGCATTGGACTGTAGCATTTGTGATGTCCCCCCCTCCCCCCAGAAATTAAAACAAACAACAAAACAACAACAAAACAAACATAAACAAAACAACAACAACAACAACAAAAACAAAGCCAGCTTTTTAAATCAAGTGAAAGCCCTGTAAGGGGCCAGCGAAAGTAATTTATAGAATGTTACAACTCTACTACTACCTTCACCATGGTTCAATTTATATCTGCAAATGTCCCCGTCTGTTTCACTTGGACAATGAGGTTCATTCTATGTGTAGTGGTTGCTCAGATGGCTCTACATTGGGAGCAGCATGAGTTTTCACACGTCAGACTAAAGTTGTACAACCCCCGAGGAAGGACACAATAGTACCAACATGATTGCGTTGCTTCTGTTTTAGTTTCATCCATACACTGGACATTAAGTCACTGTATGTGTAAGTGACTGAAACAATATGCCTTAAAATTATAGATTGACCTTCAAATTCTTTGCTTTCAAACCTCCCAGGAATGGATTTCACACAGTATTTTATTTTAACCAGAATAATATATTATTTTCAATTGTTCACAGAAGAGAAGTCAGGAACAGCAAAGGAGAATTTAAAAGTTTATTCATCAATAAAATCTTCATTAACCAATCTAAGTGGGTTATTTATCTATCAAGTATATTTTAAATAATGCCTATTTTAGCCTAGTACTTAAAGACTCCTCTGATTGTTGTGTTAAAAGGAGTGAGCACTAGCACCAAACATTCTGCCCCCAGAGGTTACAGTCTTAGACTATGTTGTTTTGTCTTTATATATATGTGTGTATATAAATATATACAAGCTACCTGAATGTGGAGAATAATTTGTGTGTTCTTTCAGAAAGCCATTGATAATAATACATGAATAAGGGTGCATGCTCTATTTTCCTTCAAGCAACACTTTAAGATTTTTTTGCGGATATGTGAGTAAAACCTAATCTAATGGAGACTGATGTGTACTGAAACATACAGGGGACCATAGGCAAAAATAATTTAATTACCACTGGATATTGTTAATGGGTAAAGAAAGTGTAGGGCTTCAGTTACTATCTGTAATTAAAAGTCTCATATAAATCCATTTCATAGCTGGGAAAGAATATGCCTCAGAAGTGGAAAACAGAGCATATTAGACATTCAAACACAGCTAAGATTACAGTAACAATGGAAATTTAGGGCTATGCATCTCTGAGAAAGGACTGTGCTTCTCTTCATCCATGATGGACAAATGAAATGCCCTAGAGCAGTGGGATTTGAGATATACACCTTTATCTTCAGGGTTTCAACTGGTTATCTTAGGCAGTTCACTGCTTGGTTCCTGGTAAACCCCAGCCTGAGATGCCACAATCTCCTTATGAGATCTTTAAGGCTCCTGCACAGCCATGCTTAATTCTGGGCTGTGGATTTCATAACTTGTGATGGGCATTCACTTATTGCCCTCTATGGGACTGGAGCCGGGCTGTTCACTCAGATTTGGACCATGGGATGACATTGTCCTTACTGGGGAACTCAGATGATAAACTTCCTGATTGCTAGGGTTACCAGCTTAGTGCCTTTACATAAATAAAGATTTCCAAAGTCAAAAAATGACAATGAAAAAGGAAACTTTTTCTGTCCATTAAAAATATAATGAAACACATTGCATTGCACAGATGCTGGGAAGTCAGAAATCTCATTAGAAAGCTCTGTTCTGTGTCACACAAGGAGAAAAGAATGACAGAAAAATCCAGTGAACCCTGATTTCAGAAAGGAAAACCTTTTATTTTCCCCTTAATGATTTTAAATCCTTTGGGGAAAGAACTGTGAGGGTGGAGGAGGAGCAAAGGAGAGGTCAACACCTTTTTGTGATAAGATAACATTTGCAGGGGGACTAGTAGGGGACAAGAGGAGAAGATAAAAAACAGTAAATATTATATTCAATTTAAAAGGGAAAGTGCAATTGCAGAAACTAGTTAATTAAACAGCATCAAAGCAGTTTTAAAAAGCCTGTTGCATATTCCTTTTGGCAGGTTCAAGATATGGTTAAATTGATACTTGCAGTGGTTCTGATCTAAAGTAATAAAATCAAAGGAAATGCTCCCATTAACTTTAACAAGCTTTGGATCAACCCCCTGATGAATTGTGCTGCTCACTGGCTTACAGCTGAGCTACACTAGCTGTCAAACAACCAAAAAGTCTCTCCCCTGGGTATCTTGGCATATAACCCCTAGGTATGCTTACAAAACGACATGGGGAATGACACACAAAGAAAGGAAAATGGGCATTTCTGATGCCAGACACCATCCGTCTTCAATTAAGTTAGCTTCCGAAATGTTTCAAGTATCCAGGCTCTTTTTGAAAGCCCAATTGACCCAGAAGTCTCTAACAAAGCAATCCTTAAAACCAGACACATAGTTAGTTTGTTTGCTTGATGGGGGGTTCTTAATGCCATAAACCCCAGTGCAGAAGTTAATAATTTCATACATTATCACTTTGAATATGCAATAGAAAAGTCGAGGCAGCTGTTTGAACTTCTCTTTAAAAGAGGACAGATTGCCTTTATTGTGTGCACTACTTCATGGGTTGTTTGAGGCCAGGGCAATTATGGGATGAATGACTTCCCTTTAGCTGTTGATGTGTAGGCTTGTTGTTGTGTGCATATTGTTATTTTTTTTTTTTAATGAAACATGAAATATTTTTAATGAAACATGATTACGCAACAACAGCGATGACAGGTAATGATCAAAAAAGGAAATAGTCACTGCTGACTTGGATTTTTATTGTCTTGTAAATGAAAGAATTAGAATAAGTTACATTTCTATGGATGTCATTCTTACTGGTTTACCACTCCAAGTGTGGGTGTGATTTTGTGCTGTAAACAACACAGGTAAGAAGTAAGCAAATTTTTCACATTAAGCTCTGTTTTTCCTCTTGGAATGCAGTGGTCTTTGCCACAGGAGAAATTCTTAGCTAATTTAAAGGTTTTTCATTTTTATTCGCTTGTGCCACAAAAGTTCTCACCAACTGACTTCTTGTAAGTGGACTTTTCCATTATTTATGAGCAAGGTAGTTCATGAAGACACTTCCCCCTTGTCCCCCTGTACTCGGCTCTGGTGAGGCCTCACCTCGAGTACTGTGTTCAGTTTTGGGCCCCTCGCTACAAGAAGGACATGGAGGTGCTCGAGTGAGTCCAGAGAAGGGCAACGAAGCTGGTGAAGGGTCTGGAGAACAAGTCTTATGAGGAACGGCTGAGGGAGCTGGGACTGTTTAGCCTGGAGAAGAGGAGGCTCAGGGGCGACCTTATTGCACTCTACAGGTACCTGAAAGGAGGCTGTAGCGAGGTGGGGGTTGGTCTATTCTCCCACGTGCCTGGTGACAGGACGAGGGGGAATGGCCTAAAGTTGCGCCAGGGGAGGTTTAGGTTGCATATTAGGAAGAACTTCTTTACTGAAAGGATTGTTAGTCACTGGAATAGGCTGCCCAGGGAAGTGGTTGAGTCACCATCCCTGGAGGTCTTTAAAAGACGTTTAGATGTAGAGCTTAGGGATATGGTTTAGTGGAAGATTTGTTAGCGTTAGGTCGGAGGTTGGACTCGGTGATCTTGGAGGTCTCTTCCAACCTAGACTATTCTGTGATTCTGTGATACTGTGATTCTATTTCCTCCTAAATAACTTATTTTTTCACTTTTATTGGAAGTAGGTTAGCCTTCTAATTGGAAGATTATTCTGAAAGTTGAATTATATACACAGGAATAAAAGAATTTATGTAGGGTCCAACTGGCTACACTAGAAGGACTCTGACAAACTGCTTATTATAAGGTTACTATTTTCTGAAGAAACAGACGTCAGAGGACCAAACCTATAATGAAGCCAATTGACAATTCTTTAAGGGAATTTTACAATAAGAAGAAAAATATATTTTTGTTCTAGGAAACTCATAGAAGTGGTTATATGATGTAAAATGCATATATACCTAATAATATTTGTGACACTCTTGGATACCTGAGATGTTTGAGCATTACTACCACATATGACATGATATTTACTGGACAACTTCACCGTTCTGGAGTAATTGCTGCAGGTGAGGCTGGATACCTCAATGGCACTAGTACTTGTGGAATCATAGAACAGAATCATAGAATATCCTGAGCTGGAAGGGACCCACAAGGATCATGGAGTCCAACTCTTGGATCCAAACAAGACCACACACAAAAAAAAACAGACCATGTATCTGAAAGAATTGTCCAAATACCTCTTGAACTCCGTTAGGCTCAGTGCTGTAACCACTGCCCTGGGGAGCCTGTCCCGGTGCCCGACTACTGTCTTGGTGAAGAACCTTTTCCTAACACCCAGCCTGACCCTCCCCTGTCCCAGCTCCATGCCGTTCTCTCAGGTCCTGTTGCTGTCCCCAGAGAGCAGAGCTCAGCGCCTGCCCCTCCGCTCCCGTTGTGAGGAAGCTGCAGGCCGCCTTGAGGCCTCCCCTCAGCCTGCTCTGCTCTGGGCTGAACAAACCGAGTGACTTCAGCCACTCCTCATATGTAAGGAAGTTACCTGAATTTTATGGTCAGTTAAATTACCCAGGAGGAAAGACAGACTGTCTACTTTATCACTTCTTGCCCCAGACAGGATGAGTACATAATGGAGGTGTCTGTTCCAGTGCCCAACCACCCTCTTGGTGAAGAACCTGTTCCTAATATCTAACCTGAAATTCCACTGATGTGGCTTCATGCTATCCCTTGGGTCCTATCACTGGCCTCCAAAAAGAAGAAATCAGCACTTCACCCTGCTCCCCCTTGTGAGGAAACTGTAGACTGTTTCAAACTATTGAATTTAGGCCTCCTATGGTTAATGCAGCAGATTTTCTGACACTGCACATTCCTTAAAAACATCTGTACTGATTTAAAACTTCTTAGAATAATCTGACAAAATTATTAGGTCAAGCCTTAATTTGCCACAAGTGTGTACAGAAGCATATTAGTATAAAGGTACATAGATGTTTTGAGTTCCTTGGCAAATACATAGAAAATGCAAAGTAAAATAGGCGGGAATTATCATAAATATTTTTCAGACTATTTTGAGAAAAAGATGAGAAAAAGATGACTATTTTGAGAAAAAGATGTTTGAGACCATAGAATGCAACTTCTGCTCTATTTTTGTAAGCTTTCTTGAACTTTTAAATTCAACCAAAATAAATTACATTAATAACATCAAACAACAAAGGAAAGTATTGCATTCTGAACATACCGAGAAAGAACACTTAGATCTATACACATGCGTGTTTTTTCCTATGTCATTTAGTGTTGATTGAACATATTTGCTGAGATTGACAAGATTTCATGAAAGGTTTTTTTTCATTGCCTGCATTTTCTGTTAAGATAGTTTGATTAAAGCTGTTGCACTTTTGATCATTATTATTGATACTTCCTAGCTAACCATGAAATTTAACCTCTTAAATTTGATTTTATTCTGTCTGTCTTTGCCTACTGCGTAGAGTATAAAATATGTAATCAATGCTATCTTGAGTTAATATTCCAAGAAAATATTTTATTTTCCAGTGATGAATGAAAATGACTTATTATCTTGTTAGCATGACAATATATATATGCTGAATTATATATATATTTTTTCCTTTAATTCAAAGATGTTCATTACTGTAAAAAAATCTTGGAAAGAGCTTAAAAAGTCTTTTGAGGTTCATTTGCATAACTCCTTTTTTAGAACTTTAATTAACAAGGATCTGTAAGTGTTCTTCCTAATTGTGTTGCAATTTCCCAGGCAAATACAAATTAGGAAATACTATTTTTACTGCACCAGAAGGACTGTATATGCTGATAGCACTTAAAACCAATTGTCATATTCTGAAATTAAAACTTCTGGACATTTCTATTAATACATTTAGGGCTACATTTCCAGGGCTAAAATATGTTTTGCTTGTTTGAAAAAAGCTCACAGTGATGAGTATAAAATTAACTTTGCCAAAATCAGAAGGAAATTTTTCAGTGGTGATGGAGGGGCTAAGTTTTCACACTTAGACACTTGCAAACACAGAAGTGGTGGTGGTTCCTCAAGTCAATATACCAGAGTGAAGTAATGATCTTGGATACTGCAGAAAATAATCCGGTGTTCCTGGCAATGTCTTCAAGTAAACATATGAAAATTATATTTTGTCCTCTATGGCATATGCAGATGAAACTGATATAAGAACTATTAGGGAGTTCTTCTCCCTCACTTCTTTTTCCTCCCAAGTGGACTTGACGGCTTGAACTTTGAGCTGTTGTAAATTGATGTAACACCATTGAAAAGCAACCTGCTGTTCTTAATGCATTGAGTGAATGAAACCTAAAAAGCTGGATTAGATAATTTCATATTTTTTTTTTTTCCTTGTTATTTTTGTTGCTGTTTACCTATACTTAACTGTCTGGAATTCATCACTCCTTGTAAAACATTCTACATTTCTTTGATCTTTATGCTTTCATTTTGACTTTATTCTCTGTGTATTTCCTCTTTTTTTTTTTTTTTTTTTTTTTCTTCCCATACTTTCTCTGATTTTGCCATAAAGGTATTCAAGGTATTCTCTACTGCCATAAGACATCTTACATACATGGGTGGCTCTTTGAAGAAGTGGCATCTATAGGAAACACCTTACATATAAGTGTAGGGTTGTGGGAGTTACTTTATCTGTTGAGCTACAGAATAAGAGGGATATAGTTTGTGAATTTATACTGAAATATTTTGCAGTAATTTTTACTTGCAAATCTTGAAATAAGAAAAAGATGAAGCAGGTCAAAACAATAGTTTTACTCCATCTTTTGCATGGAAGATGGATATTAGTTATTCTAGTCTCAGTCCTTAAGAAGTGGCCACAACTGCCCCTTATAGATTTAACTTTAATTCAAATTAAATCTTTAATATTCTCTATAACAAAGGCAAAGATCCTTGCAAAATCCAGATACATATTTTTAAACTTACTGATTTTAATTTATGCCATCTTTTTCCTTTAACTGTCTGCTACTTTTCTGTGCCCGTGCTTGATATCATCTTTATCTGCCATAAAGCAACACTTTGTTTTCTCTCACTCAATTCCAAGTGAGTAATCTCCAAGATTACTTGGATATCTAAAACAAACAAACAAACAAACAAATTAGACTTGTACCATGAGCACAGTGCCATATATTTAAAGTTTTTTTGTTTTGTTTTGTTTTTTCTTGAATACAACAATAACACAAAAAAATAATATATGTTGAATAATGGCAACCTTTATAAAGTTGTCTTCATTTATTCACCAAACCAAATTTATTTGGTATATTCATTATTTGATATTTGACCTATTCTGGGGTGTGTTCATAGCAATCTTGTTTAAAAAAGAATGTTGAGACTGAAAAAGGAGTAAAGACACTAGAGCTGTCTTTATAACATAATCTATGTGGCCCGTCCCATGTTTTCTTCACAAGATCCCCATGATGATATAAATAGGAGTTTAAGAAGAGTTATCTGGCAAACTTCTACCTTTCTTAACAAATCATCCTTGTTACTGAAAATGCACAAACTTTCATTAAAAGTCTCTTCTATAAGTTACAAAGTTATGCTAAGTAATACCAATTTAAATGCTCTGAAATGGATAAAACCAGCATTTACATGTAGCTAAATCAGAATGTTGTTATTCTGGTGAGTTTTAACCTAACATGCAATATAAAACAGACACATTTTTAGAGGAGATAACATTGACAGCTATTAAGAACAAAGAGCTTGATTTACCCATGGTTTGAATGAATATGAAAAGGTCAAGATTAAATTCCCCCAAAGATCAGCATAATGATACACAGTACACTACAACACTTAGATTCTTTGTGATGAACTACAAAAATACAGCAAAATGGGAACTCTTATACTACACATTGTTTAATTCATTGAATACTCGAATAAATATGCAAATGGAAGGCTCTTTTTATGCTAGATGTCATAAATACACTTTAGCTATATTCAGTGTTCCTTGTCAATACACATAACTTTATGTTTTAGTTAACAAGAACAGCAAAAGATTTGGATGAAATAAAATGTTAAATGAAATTTAATTATGGTAATTTTAAAAAAAAGCAACAACTAAGTTACACTAATTCCTTTGTGTAGTTTTGGAAATCTGTTTCTACTACTATGAAGATGTGACACACTTAATATGATCTCTTTCCCTCATGACATCCATATCCTAGAAACAAAGAATGGTTTAGGTTGGAAGGGACCCTAAAAATCAGTTAAATCCACCCCCCCTTCCATGGGCAGGGACACCTACACCAGGTTGCTCAAAGCCTCATAATTCACAAACATTTGTAAACCATCCCTTCTTCATTAAACCAGAGGCCATAATAAATAACCTAATTACTAAATTTTGGTCTGTGCAACCTTGTTGTTGACTGTGCTTTGAGCAGGAAGTTGGACTAAAGACCTCCTGATGTCCTTTCCAACCTAAATTATCTTATATCTTATGAAGTGGATGTGTCTCTATGAAGGTATTTAAAACTGCACAAAGAAGACAAAATACCCAACTATTAATTATAAATAAGGGTAATAAATAAACAATGATCAACATTCAGTTACTTAAGTTTAAAATTGATTTTGCTCTTGAAAAACCTAATCAGACATTTTCTGAAATGGACCAAGTATTTTATGGAAGTTCCATGCATGAAACTTATAGCAGTTTCTATACAATGAAAAATGAAACTGTATAGCTGATTTGGAGGTATAACTGGAGCACAGAAATACCATAAAGTTAAGTGCTAAATGACTTATCAGTGTTACACAACAATTTTTCATATCAGAAAGGCAATCTTGTTTTTTCAGCTCTCACCACTTCAATGGTAAAAAATAAATAAATAAGAAAACAAACAAAAATCAATTTCAATCTAAAAATTACCATAAGATTGTGTTATTAATAACTATAAAAAAGATGATAAAAATTCATCTCTCCTGAAGAGACATCAAAAATGACACTGATACTTTGGGAAAAAATAATCGTTTGTTTAATTTAAAATACTAATTTGCAGAAATGTACCCAAACTAAGGCACTGGAAAGACAGGTCCAGCCTAACTGTATGAGAGATGTAGTAAATGGTGGAACAGTATTGGTAACTACAGTCTAAAACCAGCAGTCATCAATCTGGCATCAACCTCTTCCATTTCTTACATATTTAACACTTAGCATCTATACTACTATACTAATTGTATGAATTCTGTGATTCTGTAAAATCCTTTTTTTAAAAAATAAAATAAAAATATGGACTAATAAGTTCATAAATGGTGAAATGAGAAAGGGTCACCAAGTGTCTTCTTCCTATCAGTATTTTGGCAATTTCTGTATGAAGGTGACAACTCTTGATTGAGGGTGATCCTTCAGAAAATTATCATTAATTAAAGTTCCTAAAATGTTTTAGACAGTGATACAAAGTCTTTCTGTTATTCTGAATGTATTTATTTATTTGACCTCCAGTAGCAATTTGCATTACATCAAAGTTGCTAGACTCTTTTTTTTTTTTTTTTTTTTTTTAATAAAATGAACAAAATAGGCAGCTTCAACTTGTAGTTCATCACCTGAAATAGATGGCTAAACTAGGTTAGGTCATTTTATTTTATTTTATTTTTTAAATGGACTTGGTGCCTTGCACAGGTACAGACATCCACCCTGTAGACATTTAATAAACTGAAAGCTTCCCTTGGTTGTTCAGTGGTTTCCCCTGCTGTTTAAAATGTATAGCATTTTTTTTTTCCTTCTAGCTTTAATGTCCCCTTAGCAGCTTACTGAAGGTATTATACTCACAGAGTAACTCATAGTTAGTCAACATGCCCTAGGGAAATAGGCCTCTTTCCTTCCAACATTTGCTGTTTGTGGATTTTAGCAGAGGGAATTTACTGTTCTACCTACCTGATAAGTTATAGAAAGGTCATGCCTCATCTATATTTTATAACAACTTGCTGGTTACAACATATTCCCAGAAAATAGGACTCTTAGGATCTTAGTTTTCTTCATTTTCAGGAGTTTTAAACTCATATTTCAGGAGTGTTTCTTTACCAGTATGCTTTTCAAATATTCTGAACAAGGACACAATACCACTAAGAATTCTGGCTTAGCATTTAGAGTTCTCTCTTGAGAGGTGAGTTTTAATCTTTCCAACACAAAAACAAAGAACCTCCAAAAAGCATGTTTCCCTACCCTAGACGAGAACTCTAGCTACTATACTATTAAAAAAACACAATGTTTTAAAAAGATATCATAAAAAGATAACTACTATTTTCTATAAGTGAGCCATTCCATGAACAGGCAGATACATAAATGTAAGACTTTTTAAAGAATATTACCAACAGGCAGTTCTTGCCAACATCCACAGGAGACAGCAGGAAGAAGTAGATGATGTGCAATCAAATAAAGATAGAAGCAATGAACATGCTGGTTAAGAGTTTTGAAAGAGGTAATCTGGCATGCTGAAGAACAGGATGTGAAAGACAAGGGGATTTGAAATGTGCCTAGTCCTAGTTTAGAAGCAGTAGAATAATTCTCATTCAAATACCAGTGTTGCGATATGGGCATGTAGCAATGCTGGCAATTGATAGAGAT
Organism: Oxyura jamaicensis; assembly: GCF_011077185.1. Taxonomy (NCBI): domain Eukaryota; kingdom Metazoa; phylum Chordata; class Aves; order Anseriformes; family Anatidae; genus Oxyura; species Oxyura jamaicensis. The sequence goes on from NC_048895.1 coordinate 106,101,805, forward strand.
AATAAATAAATAAATAATAAAATCTAGTCCTAAACATGCTTCTTCAAGACACTGTTCTCCCATGCTCAGAAGAAAAGCTAGAGTACACTTTAACATTTATCCATCTGTGTCTAGTCATTCATTCAGTATATGTCTTACAACAAAGCTACATGTAATGCAGATGATGAAAGAGGGGATGAAAGACTTTATTCAGTCAAGAATCTTCATAACATCAATGACATCTCTCTTTCCTTCTCTGGAATAATATATATAAAATGGCATCATGCAATGACTGTGAGTTACAGCACAAACTAACCAGATGTATAAAGTTCAGAACATCCAGCTCACTGAGCAATTGGTTTAATGCTGTCTTGTAGATTACATAACCAGGATGGTTAGGGTGAATACTACATAACAGCAACGTCCCCGTGACCTGATTATACTGATTATAACTTTATTACAAATATAGTCTTTTCCTAATGAACAGTTAATGGGTGCATTGGATTCCAGAACACTTCTGCTGTCACAGATAGTTTTAAATGTTCACTTAGGAATTAACATAAGGTTTAAGAGAAGAAAAAAATGCCATTTTCATTTTCTCCATTTTCTAAATTGTAAGACTATATTAAAACATCTCCTTTGATGGCTTTTTTTTTCCCCATCTATTATCCTATGCCTTTATAATGTAAATTATTCATTTGATAAATACATTTTCCAGAGGAGCTCGGCAATATTAGTGGAGTGATTCTCTTATGACCATGAACAGACTGAAAATGAAACCTCCCAAAGGCCTTGGTTCTGATATCTGTGGTCCCTTTGTAATACCAGATACCATTATAAATTTCTCAGTAATCTTGCAGTGAGTTTTTGTTTTGAACCAATCAAGTCTCCTTTGAGTAAAGCTTATGACTTTATGATAATTAATAATCTATGATCTCTTAAGGACATTAAGTTGAAAAACATTGTTTCCCATTAGTAACCTTTTACAACTCATCCTTTACCTAAATTATTCCTATAGAGAATTTATTTTATCTGACAGAGTGAGCAGCCTCTGCAGCTGATGACAAGGGACCTCCTTCATAATCTGGCAGCCCCTGGTACTGCACTGTTGAGCACTGTGAGGGGTGAAATACCAGATAGAGGGATAGGAGTAAAATATGCTTAGCTGTGTTTTTAACTTCAGGGTTTGAAACAAACTAGTTTGATGCAACAACACCCATTTAAACAACATCACAAAGGCTCGCATTTTGGAAAGATCTGCAGGTAAACAGAGCTCCTATAGACCTCTTTGCCCCGTGGGCAGCTAGATATGAACCTCTGTGTTGCTCAGTAAAGCATGAGTTGATTGTGATTAACATCTTAAAGTATTTGATCCAAATTGATCCCAGGTGTCAACAAAATTAGAGTTACATGATGAATTCTTTTGTTCCCTGGTGGGCTTCCACCATTTTTTGTCAGGTGAATGACTCCCACATTATGGTCCTAAATAAACCAGGAGGAGTGGAAAAATCTGGTTCTGAATAAAATTGCCTCTATGGTAGCCTATATATCTTGCAATTCTCCATAGGCTACAGTTTGAGATTCTGTGTCAAATGTAGAATTAATTTCCTTTTCGGTAATTTTTATACAAGCCTGTAACATAATAAAAAACTTCCAGGAACTGACAGAGCTACCTGTTCTCATTCAGGTTAGGTCAACATTATTGAAAGGCTATGCCCTAGAAGTAGTGTAATTTAATGTCTGCTGATCTGCTCTTTGATTTTAACAGCATCCATAACTTGACATGAATTTGTAATATGATCATAAATTATAAATTTACAGTAAAGTTATCAAGCAATTCTATCATGAAAATGATTTTAAATTAACCATCAACATTCATAGGAAGGAATTGCATTTGTAGATCGCCTTGTGAAATGATTTACTAATATGAATTTAAGCCGTGAGCTCCCAAGTCTCTGCAGAACCTTTCTTTTTGTTTAAGGAAAATATACTGGGGGATGGAGACTTGGATTATCTGAGTTAAATCAAGGAAGTTCCCATGATTTTCATGCCTCTAGATACACCAGCATATAGAAAGGTAAATATATCAATATGATATTTTACTACATAAACTAGACACAGTCTGAGTTTTAGATACTGGCAGTCTGTAGGTACCTACCACTCTATTTCTGTCTAAAATAAATTTTGAGCAGTTTTGTACCTTTTTTGAACTTCACACTTGTAAGAATCACAGCTAAATTCATCCTTTATCTGTCTCTGGGGTTAGTTCTTCCTCTATCCAGTCCTGCTATAGTGAGCACCCTGAGGGTGCTTACGATCTTGAGGATGCTTAGGATTCTGATATTGCTGTGAGAGTGTATTGGCTGCACAAAACAGGAGAGGCTCTACCTTTATTCTGTACTTGAAGGTCAGGGCATAGACACTGGATGTGGGAGAACTGCGATCAGTTCCTTTCTCCACACAAATTAGGCGAGCTTTTTCCTCATTGCCTCTTAAAAAGAGGCTGTCACCTTCAGGCTTCAGGATACTTAATGGAGTGAAGTTGTACATATTTTGGAAATGCAGTGGAGCATTGCAACAGCACTAGCTCATTATTAGTGCCACACTTTGCTATAGGGCTTCCCCCTTTGCAAGACACGTCACTATTAGAGCATAGGTACATTAGACGTGAGGCATGTTATATGTTTTTCAGGAGAGGTATGGACAAACTGAAGAGTCCAGAGGAGAGCAGTGAAGTTGGCAAAAAAGTCAACTATGATAAAAATCTGAAAAGCATGGAATTATGTAGTCAAAATAAATGAAGACTAAATATGCATGCATTAAATGTTGCCAATACCAGAAAGTGTGCATATTGTTCACTAAATCTATTGTAGGTCATAAATAGGATAAAAAGACAGAAAGGAAGATTTAGCTTTGGAAGATTTTTTCTTTAAGTTAAGATTTTAAAGCATTGAAACAGAATGTGTGAGGAGCTGTGGTAGCTTAAAAAATGATTAGATAAATATCTGGTGGGAATAATCTTATCTGTTCCTACATTCATACAGTAGGTTTACCATGCTACGAATATTATATGATCTATGAATGACCCTTCAGACACAACTGTATGCAGTCTGTGAAATCCTTGGACTTGGAGATGGACTTGGAGTTAGTCTGAATTTAGGCTGTGATGTGATTCAGAAGTCCCCTTTGCAGATCTGTTCTCTGACTTCCCATTTGTAACCTGATGGAGGAAGGAAGAATATGCTAAAGATTATGCGTAATACAAATGCTAGGTGTCTGGTTCCTTGGCTTTGGTATCTCTCAGCATAAGACCAAGATGGCTCATGTCAATCACAACATCCTAATACATCCCTGCAAAGCATGCAAATACTATAAGGCTATTAACATCCTAAGTACTTAAAACAAATGCACTGGTACCTCAAACACTGATGAAATTGTTCTGGTGAACCCCATAAGGAATATCTGTATTGCCTCTCTTTCCTAGGTAGTGAACTAAGCACAAAGATTAAATGACTTTTTCAGAGTCACACAGGAAGTGTGTGGCCCAGTGTGGGAGCTGAATATAGCTATGAAGCCACAAGCCTTTCACTTCCTTTCTAAATATTTTCTAACCATTGGTATGAAACAACAACAGCTGTTCCTAGTGGGGAGAGGTGTTTTGTTAGTGAAATATTCTTGTGATGCACAAAGTAGCAGGACTGTCTCAACTGTGGCATTTGGAAAGGAATATTTCTTCTTAGGAATAAACAGACCTAGATTTAAAGGTATTGATTAAAAATTATTCTCAACACAGAGTGAAAATCAAGCCTGCAGCCAAGAAGCCCACAATAAAGTACATGCTTAATTGAGTGTAATAAGATGAACTCTGAATTATAATTGCAGGTGGAATTCAGAGCTTGGGAGGTGAAATAAATAATTTAGGATTATTGGATCAACCTGTCTTTAGTGAAGACTGGCATGTTTGTATGCAGAGTATGCCACCCAATGATTTTAGTAAGCAGCAAACAACTGCCACTGTAATTTATATTCATTTAAGGCCCTTCTCTAGAAAAGAGATCACTCATAATTCAATGAGGAAATAGTGAGCATTTGCAGGGCAAGAGGAAAAACCATGCCTGTACGTCTAATGAACAGAAAACATTTATCAAAATACAATACAAATTACTTTCTTGTCCATAGTTAATATTTTCCACAGATTCAGAACAATCTCAGACAAGTTTTGTTCTAGAACAAATGAACTCTAGAATAAAAGAATGCATTATAGCACAATGTTAACAGGATAGAGACGTGATTTTGTACTCAACCAGAATGCAAGATGGAGGTCATCTGAATTTAGTTCAATCGTACTGTGTGTATGGTGAAGATAAAAAGATGCAAAACATTTTCTTACTTAAGCAAGTGGTGAATTTAACACAGAAGCATGGCTTAGTAGTTCCATAGATTAAATAAAAACCTTCTGAAACATTACCTACCAAATAAATCACAATAACTCACTGTAATTGTTGTTTCACACACACATATAACTATTTGTATTTTATATATAGTATAAATGTTTTTATGAATGTTTCTAGATTATTTTGACTTTTATTTAGGAAAAATGTCTTTGCTTAATAATTAAAATGCTATTATACCTCATTTAACCAACACAAATACACAAATACAATGACAGACTGCTATTATCTTAGAAATAAGAAGAAAATGTAAAATGAGCATTATTGCAGAAGGAAAAAAAAAAAAAAAAGAGAGAGACTAAAAAAAAAACCAACATTCTCATTTTAAATATCCGCTTCAAAGAAACAGCAGCTGACACCCACAAAATTTGAAGGGCTGGGTTACAGAAAGCATAAAGGAGAAAGGTTCTTATGAAAGGGTAGACATGGTTTTGTGAAAGTCAGAATGGCCTAAATTGTCAGCGGAAGACACTTTAACAAAATTGTCCTGTATGGTTCGTCTAATGAAATTTTTAGAAAAGAGAACTTTTTCAAAATTACTGATCAAATAAACTTCATAGATTTGAAAAGAAGATGTTTATGTCGTACTCTACAAAAATACTTCTTCGCATACAATTTGTTTACATCCTTTCTAATTATGGAAGTTAGTCCAGTCCTCTTCAAATGAAATAATTTTGTACAATCTCATCTGCTTTCCCTAATACCTACCAAACATTTTATAGGCTTTTCAAGATATAAGATGGAAATATGCTTCATTGTGTTAACCAACGTGTTGACCATTTTGTTGTGTTCACTGTGTTGACCATTTCAGATATCATGAAAAGGTAAGGCATACAGAAAAGATTAAGATGGGTAGTAAAAATAAAAATACACTGTAGATAGCAAAGAGTTAGTTATTCAAGATAAAGTTTGTGTCATAGCAGATGTATGATTCTTACTCTGATACAAAGTGTTACCTATTAGTTCAATATTTTGAATATTTTTAGGGGTCCACCATTATTTATGTATGGCTGTTCACATGTAATCAATTTGAGACTCTCCTCCAGAGATTCAGCTGTTAAGACAAATGAGTCGTTGGAAGAAGATCTAAAATACATACAAATTCTTTAGTAGTTGAAAACATAACAGCACCATTTTATGGTTATTTGCCAAAGAAGACTTACATAACACTTCAATGTTAAATCTTCAAAGAACAGCATGCACTAACTAGTCCATGTACTGCTTTTCTGCACAATAGGTAGATATATTTACATCACCTGCACACTGGATATTTTTCATTCCCTGGCAGAGTGTTTTGGACCAGTAGTTAGGTCATGACAAAGTAAAGAGAAAAGTAGCAAACAAAAAACAAAAAAGGTTCTAAAATAACTTGATTTGGGAATTGGATTAATTTCTAGGTATTGTGTGTGTGAGCTTAGGATCTGATTCAAAATCTCATGGAGCTGCAGTTTTGGTGGAGTTTAAGCTTTTTAAGATCAGACTTAGTTCCATTTTTCCTCAGGAAGTAAATCTAACGGATTAAGGATGCATACCAAAACTGCCATATTGAGACAATAGTAACTACTGTCTAACTACTACTAGTTTAATATAAAGCCAGGCCAGAGAAATGTAGCTGCAGAATTCTGAAAGATGACACAAGAAAGATGACCAAAGGAAGACAGAAGATATCATATTTTAGAGAGCTGTCTGTAAAATAAGAAAAATGCTTCTGAAAAAATGCCTGGTACTTATTTTTATTGCAGTACAGAAAACAAGAATAGGTTATCCAAGAGAGTTCAACAACTAAGTAGTTGTTGAACAGAGTTCACCGCCTTAGGGTAAGAGGAGGTGGAGACATAGTTATATCTTCTGTACTATCTGCAACAAAATCTTGAAACCTCTACATTCTAGATTAATTGGTCTGACCACCAAATTGCAGCATCAGGGCACTGTAATGAAAAGTTGTCACTTCTGTAGACAACACATTCTCTTTAAACAAGCTAACTTGAATATCAGTAGTTGTGTCACCTCAAGGCAATAAGCTCAGAATCTGGGGTAAATGGATGTCATTTTTATACTGCTGTAATTACAGAACTAGCTGCCCCCTTTGTCAATGGACATGCCTTAATATCTGCTTTGTACCAGAATTTCTCCCAAGGCCAGAGGAAGATTTTCCTGTGAAATATAATATAATTAACATTTTTTTTCCATATGCTTGAGAACACTGCAAGCATATGGACTTCTATCTACATGATCACTTTGTAGCCTTCGAGGTTAGACAGTGCTTCAGTTTCCACTGAATTATTGTAGGCATGGAAGGAATTAATATCTTTGAAACTAATATTTTATAAAAGCACATTTCATATAAATGTCATAAACAGGTAAACATAATGAATAACAGATGTTTGTCTAAGACATTTTTCAAAATTTCTTGCAGAATCATCTTCTGCAAAAGTTTTGTAAGAACAGGTTAGACAGACCTGCTAATGATGGACCGGATATTGAACCCTGCTGTAATTCAGAATGTTGGGCTAGCACTAGAAAATTTCAACTGTTTTTGATTTGTGGGCTACTAAAGCATTCCACTGGGGATGCAGAAATTTCACACACTTAAGGTGTGTGAAATATACAGGAGCTTGATCTTAGTTGCTTCTCACAGTTAGCCAACATTCATGCCCATACAGAAATTAAAAACTGGGTAGGTCTTTTTCAGACCTATATGTCAGTGGTATCTGTGTGTGTCTTTGCCTTTTCTGGAATTTTTGCTTAACCTACATTGGGGTACTGGTGACACACTTCCACAACTTTTTTTTTCTTTTTTTTTTTTCTTTTTTTTTTTTTCAGGGGAGGACATTTTCCTGCAGTTTCTCCTGGCACTAGTTATTCCAATAGCAGCATGTGCACTCCATATGAATTTAATAACAGAGAGAAGCTGTTATTGAGGAAGCTACTGCAAACTTTCAGTCCCCTGAGAAGAGAGATTTTATTAGTTTTGAAGGCAGACAACTAGGTAATGCTGTCAAAAACTTGTCTTGTTCTCTGCTGAAACTGTGCATTTATTTATGTTGTTTATTTTTATTTTCCCAATAGTCATTGTAATGTAGTCACTTTAATAATCAGCTGTAAGAAAAAATAACTTACTTCTACAAGTCATCATACCACATGCATAGTTAAAGCCTATATGAGCAATTTCTCTTCATGCATATAACAGCTTGTCTATGCCCTGTAACAGTTTGTAACTGATCGTTTAGGCAGGGTTGTTTAGTTTTATTTTTAATGATGACTAAAAAGATAAATAGTCTGCATTACAGACCAAATGACTGAAAAAATATGTCCATAAAAATAAAACAAATTGTTCCTTATTGGAGCATGACGAACAGGGATGGAACTACTAAAAGAAAATGTTGCTATATTTCATCTGGGAAATGTATGTAAGAGACTAAATGCTGGGAAATTATAAACCTTAGAAAGTTCAAGACTAAACTTGTAGGCCTAATAAGTGTCTGTTAGTATGCATGTTTTTCCAGTATATGAAGCAAAATGATTAAAAATGTTGATTCAATTACAATTTCTATGATTCTGGGTTCTGAAATTTCTATCTTTTCCTTTAATTACCTTTAAAAGTTGTAGTCAGTCATACTGTCCCACAACTTACTGTATATTTTACTTACAGACTTTGAGAAACATGATGAATAGCTGAGCTTTTAAGGAGGAACATAAATCAATGAAAATAGAGGAGAAGGCAAGCATGAACAGAGAGACTTGCACAACCGGAGAAAAAGATCAAGCTCACAGCAACGGAGTAAGTCCTAACTTAATCATCTGCAACCACCCCACTCAGAAGTAAGCTATAATACAATGAAGTGGTAGTTCAGTTTCAGGTCATGTACTACAAAATTAAAAATGCCATACTCATAAAATACAAGGAGGCGAACTGTACAAAATAACTTTTTTTTTTTTTTTTTTTTTTTTTTTTCAAAATGAATTTGATCAAAATGTTCTAAGGAGATAGCAGTTTCCAAAGACAACTGTTGACCAACAGAGAGAGGTTTTCATTTGCCTTCAGACAGCAAGAGTATATTTTTCTCTGGCATTTGAGATATTCATGGGACCAGGCATATGACTGGTTTGCCAAGCTATGGGGATGAATAAGAGTGTAGTGAAGAGTGTAGTCCAGCACATGGGATCCTGGCTTGCTGGCATGTCTTGAGATTTGAAGAAGATGTGAAATGTTGCTCTATCTGCTATGCTAGAACAACCAGGATAGTTGCAGCACAATGGAGAGCAATCTGTTCTTATTGATACAGAACCAAGAAAAGGTAAGGAAAAGCAGGGACTGAGAGAGCATCCTGTCACTGATCCTAACATAGCTGGAGAAGCCTAGGAGACCAGAAGGTACTATGATTTGTCATGTATCTCTTTGACAGGAAACATGGCAAGGAAGGCAATTCTCAAAAACAAGTGGCACCATTGAGTCACTCTTTGGCTAACAGCTTCCTAACTAATAACTGGTAAAGCAACAGGGGGTGAAGGTTACGATCTTCTGACTAAACATAAATGCTCACACATCTGTATGTATCTTTCATATTCATCTTCCTCACCAAATAAGACACGAACAAAGTAAGTTTCCACTGAAATCTACCAATGACCTAAAGTTTATAGGAGGTACACGTCTGGCTTACTCTTCAGATGTCCTCTAAACAGGACAGAGTCCTGATATTAGATAGATTAAACAACGTACTCCAATGCACCCATGATGCTTCCATTTCTCTTTGTGTCATCTAGGCACATCCTTTACTACACTTCCATATCCCCAGCATGTAAGAGACAGTTGTGCTGTGGCTAGTCCAGAGTCATGTTGGTATGAAGCACTTGCTGATTGTTCTGAATGAAGACTGAGGAGAGCATTGACTTTGCTTGGCACCATTTTCTCAGCATTGAGTTGTACTCATTCAGCAGTTCTCACAAAATAAAAGGCAATACCAAAAGTAACAACAATATTAACTATCACTACCCTGACAACTTTTCTATGCTAGAGACAGAAGTTGTCATAGCAGAATAAAAATACATCTAGCACGATAACATTTTTTTTGGCTTATGCCTTATGGAGAAAACGCTTTATGCTGACACAAGCACTTACCTAATGGAAACAGGTAGCCATTAGATTGCTTGCAGTTCTCCGACATATTGCTCATTCCTTCAGGATAGTAATATTTTGAAAGTAATATAATAGTAGATGATCTAATTTTTCATCTATATATCTAATCTTTTTTTTTTTTTCTACATTTTCTTATATTTTTTTCCCCTTATGACATTTTACTGAACAAAAAGTTATTCTAGAAGTCTTAAATATTTTGCATTATAATCAATGAAATTCATATTTATTCAAAGAGCGCACTACAGTCCATAGATGTCTAATTATTCTTGATATAATGTTATTTTATCATGTGACTAAGGATGCAAGGATGCACAGATGTGGTTTTATGCTACCTACCATATGCAAGCAGAAAAGTTGAAGACAATTTGTATCACATCCATGGTTTATTTTTATCTGCCAAGTCCATTTATTTAACAATCTTAAACTTATGCCAAGGATGAATTTAGCCCTATATATTTTACACTGGCTTTTACAAGTATTTCCAGACTTCAGGCGCAGTCTAACAAGATGATGATGTTCATTGCTAAGGATGTTTCTCTTCAGATCATTCATCTGAAACTCAAATAATGTATGTTAACATTTCCCAGGGCAGTTTCCCAAGGTTTACACAAATGCTAATCTGGAGTGGTATTTTTCTACTTTTTGTTTGTTTGTTTGTTTTGTTTTGGGACTTTTTTTCATGGAAGTAATTTAATCAATTTGGAAAGATATTGCCTTTAAAACAAGGGAAGTTGTAGGTGCTTTCAAGTTTCTATTTTGGGATCACATATGAAAGAGGAAAATAAACAGTATTATGTTTATGTTTAACACTCATTTAAAAATGGCTCATAATGGCATATGTTAAAGATGATGAACAATTGCAAAAACTGGTCATGTAACTATTAGAAGAAACCGCACATTGTTTCAGAGATTGTAAATCAACAATTCAAGTCAGCCTACTCCAGGGATTAGCTCAGTTGCTCTGACAAGACCTCTGTTCAGCTGCAGCACTGCAACTACTGTCTGCTTCCAGGGCAGAACACACAGTGAACTGGCCCCTAGGGTTAGTGCTGTCCTACATACTATTTATGAATGCAGCCTGGCATTTTTTGCTAGCCTGCATATTTCCAAGAAAGCCATATCATTTCTGTTTTAAAGGGGCAACTGGAAATAATATATTGTGAAAGTCATAAAACAAAACAAAACAAAACAAAACACCAAAACAAACAAACAAACAAAAAACATAAGGTCTTTAAAGAGGAGATGTTAGAAAATTTCTTTCAGAAAGTAGTAACTTTATATAATAAAATATTATGAAAAGGTAGCTCCTTTTTGTTATTTGAATTGCATATTCCATGTAAATTATCAGGAAGAGGCATGGTTGTGGATTTGTTTTGAGAAAACATACAGTAAATTTTCTTCTAAACTTGCAAATAGACACTGATTGATGGTGTGTATTTTACATATACATCTGGGGTTATATCTCTAATTAAAAAGATAATCCCTTATAATAAGATCCAAATTTCTCTTCAGTTTGCTTGTACATAACATATAAAGGTGGTATTTGGGTAGACAGAAGAATAAATGAATAGAATATGCATTTAGATGTTCACTGCCATTTAAGGTTTCTTACAAGACTACCCTTTCCCCATGCCATCCATGTTTAGCAGCAGTTCTAACCACTACCATTAAAAGATTTTGTATCACATGTTACAGTAATGTTTTGGGAAAATAAATACATAAATCTCCAGTAACTTTAAGAGGAGAATGATGAGGTGTCAAACTGCTGATGGAGAATTTAATTTTCTCCACAAATAATTTTATTGACATGATGGCTGTAATTTGTTGGCCTGTGTGACTGAAAGATCAGCAATGGGATGCATCTATTGTAGATTTCAAGTGAGCTGAGTTTGTTAAGGGGTGATGTTATTGAAGGCATATGGCCATAGAATAAGTATGAAAAGTCAATGACTCTTAAGATTCTTATAATTCTGAATTATGCTTCAGTAGGACAACAGAATGCATTATAAAATCATAGAATGGTTTGGATTAGAAGGGACCTAAAAGACCACCGAGTTCCAACGCCCTGCTGTAGGCAGGGTCACCTCCCACTAGACCAAGGTGCCCAAAGCCCCGTCTATCCTGGCCTTAAACACTTCCTGGGATGGGTTTATCCACAGCTTCTCTGGGCAACCTGTTCCAATGCCTTAACACCTTCAAAGTAAAGAATTTCTTCCTTATATGTAATCTAAATTTACTCTCTCTCAGTTTAAAGCCAATACTCCCTGTCCTATCACTCCACTCCCTGACAGAGTCCCTCCCTGGCTTTCCTGTAGCCCCTGCTTAGGTGCTGGAAGGATGTTATAAGGTCTTTCCAGAGCCTTCTCTTCTCCAGGCTGAACAATCCCAACTCCCTCAGCCTGTCTTCATAGGAGAGGTGCTCCAGCCCTCTAATCATCCTCATGGCCCTCCTCTGGATTTATTCTAATACATCTAAGAATGAAGGTTCTATACTTGTTGTTTCTTTTACGTATTGTTTGAAACAATGATTAAAAGTAAAAGTAAAATTTGTGGTAATACACAGTGATGCCAAAGTAGCCACAACTTCTGTGTGTCCCCAGAATAACTGCAGCACTGACCATTTACAGTAATCTCTATTGAAATTGCCCAAGGCATTCATGTTTCAAACCTTCTAGCTACATCAGGAATAGTTGAAAGCCAATAAATTGGTTACAAATGCTGAATTTTATCCCTCTGTTTCTTCACCGAGTGACGGATAAAATTTTCCTCTACTTTCTGCAGGTTTGGGAACATTACTTTAGCAAAAGGATCCACTCATTTGCGGTGTTTCCAGGAAAAGTTAGGCTTCCTCATTCCAAGATTTCTGTAGGAAAATGCTAGGACTGAACTACAGGAAGATGCACTGGAACAGACAGAGTAGGTGACCATGAAGGAATAGAGTGAATAAGGAACAAGGGATATTAATGTGAGGTCTGTCCAGACAGGGAGAAAGGGACTGTCTCGGATGAGGCCATATGGGTGGGCCATAGAGACCATGAGATCCAGTAACAGGGACATGGCACCCTGGGAGTTAGGGAGAATTATAGGGTGTCTTGGAAAAAATACGGGGAAGAGTAATGGAGGGCTAGGCAAGAACAGGAGTATGGGTATCAGTTACAGAAGAAGACTGGAAGAACACTAGGTGTGAAGTCTTAGGCAAAGAAGAAAGGGAAGAAAAGATTACAGAACTGCAGAGAAACAGATGTAGAAAAACATTCCTCTGGGTAAGAAATACACTTTAAATAAAATAAAATAAAATAAAATAAAATAAAATAAAATAAATTGTGACTCCAGAACTTAATCATGTTCACAGGTCTTTTCTTCGCAGTAAGGAAGAAAAATATTTTATTCAATTTCATCTCATATTCTCGCAACCCAAACAGAACAGAGTCAGGCATCTTCCGTCTCAAACTCAAATGTATTTCCCTTTCCCATGTAAACATAAATTAAGTGTTAGGTTATCTTACACTATTATTTCCATCTGTACTCCTGGTGCAAATGCTTTCATGTATTTGTTAATCCTAGTGTGGATTTTTGCACTGACTCACAGTTCTTTTTGGAATAAATCCAAGGTACACTGTATTACATATGCCACTTTTAGAGAAAAACTCTTTACAGCTGGGAGAAAAAAAAGAGATCACTTTCAATTTGTGTTTGAATTTTTCCATCTTAATTAGCTTTGTTTTGTGGCTTAAAGAACCAAATTTTACTACAGTTATTAGCAAGCCAGACTGCCTTATCAGCATCATTCTTTTAAGTGTATACTTATGTATTGCTGAGCTCTGCATTTTTATAATCTGCAAGCTTTCATTTATTTTAAAGTTTGTTACAATTATATTATGCAAATTACAAATGCAAATGTTGTTACATTATCAGTTAAAAGCGCCAAAGTGGAAATAAAAATAAAACAGAATGTGAAAGGGCAAGGAGGAAGAGATAACAGGAAAAAATAAACCAAATAATGTCCTTAAAATACATATTTATGAATATGAATCCCTTTATTTATTTATTTATTTATTTTTCAGTGAAGACATTGCTGTATGAGAATGATGCTATAAACTGTGGATAACAAATGTAAACCCCAGTGGCTTACGCTGACATTATTTCTACAGTGTCATCAACAAAGTTTTGAAGACAGATTAAACCAAAGCTATAGACCAAAGATTTACAGTTTACAGAACCTTATTTGTAGAACCATATATGTGTATATGTAAACATATAAAAAAGATCCCTTCGTAGAAGCTTCTAAGAGTATAGTTTTGATCAGAGTCAATGGGATCAGACAGTTAGGGCAAGAACTGGAAAGGGATTCAGTAAAATTCACAGCCTTGGGAATTCACAGCCATGAATCTCACACCTAGACTATGCCTATGCAGGAAAATAAAATAACCCAAGCATGGTCGTATGCTAGAGCAGCCAACTGTCATGGAATGCATTCACATGGCTAAATAGTCCCTCACTCTAAAACAGGCTGGCCATATCCAAATGTTGATTAGTAACATGAGTTGCAAGGCAATATTTGTGAACATTTTGAGAGGGTGATATAAACACTTGGTATGAGGAGCAGGGATCAATAATTAAACATTTTGGATGACAGTGGGAGAGGGGCATAGGAGCATGCTATTCAGATGTGGTCCTAGAGTTTCTGTGCAGTGCATGGAAATAAACACTTCTGACTAGAGACTGTAAAAGACATCATGCTTTATGGGAAACCACCTAAGGTAATCAGGAGAAAATTGTAAGATAACTTCTCGTGTTATTTGTTTATTTCTTTGCTTGTTTATTTGTTGTTTTACTTTCTGTGATACTTTTTGTATTACATGTCATCAATTCATTGCTTGGAACCCTGCACTCTAAAGAGATAATCACAGATTATCACAAATAGAAAAATGTTATCAATCTGGTTGATATTCAGCTTGACATAGAAAATTGAGGACAATACTGTTAAGTACCACGTGTTAAAATTACATACGAATTTGGAAGTCTGGCTTCAGATGAAAAAACAAGAGTCTTCATCATAATCACCATTAATATTAATGTAATGAATAGTAACATTGTGGAATATATTACTATGACTTTATTTGGTCTTAATCTGTTTAAATTGCTTTGGTTTGTCACATAACGGGTGTATGCACTGTATATTACATATAAGTGTTCATATCATTCATGCACAGAATTATCGCTCATCTTTCTAAATCCTAATTTAAATCAATATTTATGTTAGCAATAGCTAGCTGATTCTGAACCAATGCAAAGTGGAGGAAAAGATGGTAGAACTTGGAAAAAAAAAAAAAAAAGAAAACACACACCACCCTTTTTATAAAATAGGCTAATTCCAAATGCATCACAGATTTCTGCCATTATCAAGAATTTGGGACACCCTTGTACTGAAAATCTACATAGGCAAAGAGTTAGTTTTTTTTTGAAGTCCTCCCCAGAAGATTGAAAGTGCATGGTCTGGTTACAGTGGCTCAGGGATTCAATCAAATGCATTGGGGAAGCTCCAGATGGCCAAGCAGCTTACAGGTTGTCATGGCCACTGCATTCCAGGTATTTCTCTTTCTACACTGTGATGAAGAAAACCCACACCAAGGTCACTGTTCTATTGAATAAAGACATCCAAAAGCCATAACCTAGGTAACAAGAGACAGCCTTTCCCTCCATGATTTACACCTGCTGTGACACTTATACACCTTAGCAGTGAAACACCTGCAACATTAGAAACTCGTGACTATGAGAGACAGTTTTGCAAGACACTAATAAAATGCCAATAGTTCTCGTCACACTCAAATCAAACCATAAGATTCTGCCACTGTGGTCTGACTCTCTAGTGAGAAATTATAATTTACAGAAACTCATAGACAGTATTATGAAAGTTACTGAGGAGGACGAGAGAAGTGTACTTATTACACAGTACTAGTAGTATAAAAATAGAATCATAGAATCATAGAATCATAGAATATCCTGAGTTGGAAGGGACCCTTAAGGATCATCAAGTCCAACTCTTGACACCACACAGGTCTACCCAAAAGTTCAGACCATGTGACTAAGTGCACAGTCCTTCTTAAATTCCTTCTTAAAAAGTCCTTCTTAAGAAGTGCGAGCCTTCTTAAATTCAGACAGGCTCGGTGCAGTGACAACTTCCCTGGGGAGCCTGTTCCAGTGTGCAACCACCCTCTCTGTGAAGAACCCCCTCCTGATGTCAAGCCTAAATTTCCCCTGCCTCAGCTTAACCCCGTTCCCGCGGGTCCTGTCACTGGTGTTAATGGAGAAAAGGTCTCCTGCCTCTCGACACCCCCTTACGAGGAAGTTGTAGACTGTGATGAGGTCTCCTCTCAGCCTCCTCTTCTCCAGGCTGAACAGGCCCAGTGACCTCAGCCGTTCTTCGTACGTCTTCCCCTCCAGGCCTTTCACCATCTTCGTAGCCCTCCTCTGGACACTCTCCAACAGTTTCATGTCCTTTTTATACTGTGGTGCCCAGAACTGCACACAGTACTCGAGGTGAGGCCGCACCAGCGCAGAGTAGAGAGGGACAATCACCTCCCTTGACCTACTAGCGATGCCGTGCTTGATGCACCCCAGGACACGGTTGGCCCTCCTGGCTGCCAGGGCACACTGCTGGCTCATATTCAACTTGCTGTCTACCACGACCCCCAGATCCCTCTCTTCTAGGCTGCTCTCCAGCGTCTCATCGCCCAGTCTGTACGTGCAGCCAGGGTTTCCCCGTCCCAGGTGCAGGACCCGGCACTTGCTCTTATTGAACTTCATGCGGTTGGTGATCGCCCAGCTCTCCAACCTATCCAGATCCCTCTGCAAGGCCTTTCCACCCTCATTCGAGTCCACAACTCCTCCAAGTTTGGTGTCATCAGCAAACTTGCTCAAAATACCTTCTATTCCTACATCCAGATCGTTTATAAAAATATTGAAAAGTACCGGCCCTAAAATGGAGCCTTGAGGGACCCCACTGGTGACCGCCCGCCAGCCTGACGCAGCCCCATTTACCATAACCCTTTGGGCCCTGCCCGTTAGCCAATTGCTCACCCATTGTATGATGTTTTTATTTAGCTGTATGGTGGACATTTTGTCCAGTAGGATCCTATGGGAGACCGTGTCAAAAGCCTTGCTGAAGTCCAAAAAAATCACATCAGCTGGTTTCCCTTGGTCCACCATACGGGTGATCTTATCATAAAAGGAAATCAGGTTAGTTAGGCAGGACCTACCCTTCACAAACCCATGCTGGCTGGGACCAATGACTGCTTTGTCCCCCAGGTGCGCCTCAATAAGTTCGAGAACCATCTTCTCCATGATTTTACCAGGCACTGACGTGAGACTGACAGGCCTGTAATTGCTAGGGTCTTCTTTCTGACCCTTCTTGAAAATCGGCACGACATTTGGCAGCTTCCAGTCTACCGGGACCTCTCCAAATTCCCAGGATCGTTGAAAAATAATTGAGAGAGGTTCCGCGATGACGTCCGCCAGCTCTTTCAGCACCCGGGGATGAATCCCATCCGGACCCATGGACTTGTAGGGATCCAGGTGGAGTAGCAAATCCCGCACACGTTCAGGGTCGGTTGGGAGTTTGTCATCCCCACCGTCCCGGTCCTCCAGCTCGGGGCACCCTGGGTCCCGAAGCCCATCATCGGCAATGAAGACAGAGGCAAAGAAGGCGTTAAGCGTCTCTGCTTTGCCTATGTCATTGTCTGTGAGGAGACCTTCCCTATCAAGGAGCGGCCCTATGTATTCTTTAGTTCTCCTTTTTCCATTCACATATCTAAAAAAACCCTTTTTGTTTTCTCTCACAGACACAGCCAGCTTCAACTCTAGGTGTGCTTTGGCCACACGAACTTTCTCCCTACAAACACGAACAGCATCCCTGTATTCTTTCCATGACACCTGGCCCTCCTTCCAGTAGCGAAACACTCTCTGTTTCCGCCTAATCTCCATTAGAATGTTCCTGGTCAGCCACGCCGGCCTCCTGCCCCGCCTGTCTGACTTTCGATATTTAGGAATTGCCTGATCTTGTGCTTCTAGGAGGCATCGCTTAAAGAATGACCAGCACTGGTGGACATCGAGGCCTTCAAGAGCAGTTTCCCAGGGGACCTTGCTGACTAGTTCCCTGAGCAGCCTGAAGTCCACTTTCCCCATATCTAGGGATGAGGTTTTGGTGGCACTTTTCCTTCTGTCACCGTAAATTTTGAACTCAACCACTTCATGGTCGCTATGACCAAGGCGGCCACCAATCACCACATCTCCCACCAGACCCTCTCTGTTTTCTAGCAACAGGTCTAGGAGGGCACCTTTCCTAGTTGGCTCCGTTAGCACCTGCACCAAGAAGTTATCATCTAGGTGCTTCATGAACCTCCTGGACTTGCTTGTGTCAGCCGTGTGGCACTCCCAGTTAACGTCTGGCAAGTTGAAGTCCCCCATAAGGACAAGGGGAGTTAATCTCAAGGCCTCTCTTAGTTCTGTAAAGAATAATTTATCTGCGCTATCATCCTGGCCAGGCGGTCTGTAATAGACTCCCACAATGACATCCCCTTTATTCGTTCGTCCCTTGATCCTTACCCAGAGGCTCTCAACTTTGCCATTGCCGACCTGAAGTTCCACACAGTCCGGACCCTGCTTCACATACATCGCCACCCCACCACCTCGCCTACCCTGCCTGTCCCTCCTGAAGAGCCTGTAACCATCTATCGCAACACCCCAGTCACAGGACTCATCCCACCAGGTTTCGCTTATGCCGATGATGTCGTAGTTGCGGGACTGGGCCAGGACTTCTAGCTCATCCATTTTATTCCTCATGCTGTGTGCGTTCGTGTAGAAGCACTTCAGGTGCGTCTCCTTACACTCAGCACCTTGTGGATCTGACCGAAGGACCTCACTGGCACACAGCCCCTCTGATTCTAGCATACCATCCCTTAGGTCTTCACCGGCGTGCCTGGTTTTAGCCCCTTCCCCCTTCGACTCTAATTTAAAGCCCTATCTATCAGCCCTGCCAACTCCTGACCAAAGATCCTTACCCCTCTCCGAGAGAGGCGCATCCCATCCGGTGCCATCAGGCCCGGTGTAGCATAGACCTTCCCGTGATCAAAGAACCCAAAATTCTGCCAGTCACACCAGTCTCGAAGCCACGAGTTTATGTGAACAGCACGCCTTTCAGCTTCGATCCCCCCTATCGGAAGGACAGAGGCAAACACAACCTGCGCCCCTGATCCTCTAAGTAGTCGCCCCAAATCCCTAAAGTCTCTTTTGATCGCCTTCGGACTTCTCATTGCTACTTCATCGCTACCAGCCTGAAAGACCAGTAGCGGGTAGTAGTCAGTGGGCCGTACCAGGCGCTTGACTTTCGTGGCAAAGTCTCTCACCCGAGCCCCAGGGAGGCAACAGACTTCTCTGCAGGTTGGGTCCGGTCGGCATATCGGTCCCTCTGTCCCTTTCAGAAGGGAGCCCCCCATAACAATAGCCCTTCTTTCTTTTTTGAAGGATGATGTGGCAATGCGATGTGTAGGTCGCCTTGTCTTAGGCGCCCCCTCCAACTGGGACGGGTTTTTATCTACTATGTCATTCAGATTGTCTTGTTCTAGTCCTTCATATCGATTATTTAAGGGTAGATGAGAAGGTGAGGTGGGCAGAGAAAGGGCTCGCCTACCACCCCAAATAGGCACCTGCCTCCATTCCCCCCCTTGATCTAGGTCTCCTCCCGCTGCCTGGCAGGAGGAGGGAACCTCCGTCTTCTGCATAACAGGAGACGCCTGTGCTGTGGCAGGCGTGGTATAATACAAATCTTATACCTTTGTAAAACTCCAAACTTCCTTGGGGAAAGTCTAAAAATATTATTTAATTGAGAAATTTTTATTTTTGAAGAGTTATGGGAAATATCTGTCAAGAAGACCTAATATAAGATATATTTGTCCTCCATCAGTGTGCATTGGATGTATTTCTGAAATTCTTTTTAATACTTTATTTTCTGAGAGACTGTATAATATCAGTTTCTCATACACTGTGGACTGGAATAAGCTGGCTCTACAAACCTGAATTTTTGTAGAGTTAGGTCTTTCTCCACAAGCAATTCTTGCATGTTTCTGGAGTTGAAATTGCCCTCTTTTTACTATGACTTCAGAAAACAAGAAGCTGTATTTTCATCCTATGATGGGAATTGATACAACCAGCTAAATTCCTTAGTGCTCAGTGGTCTAGCCCAGGCCTTCATGTGGATTCACACTGTTGTAGTCTATTGTTGCAATTAGGAATAAATGTTAATCTTTCTGTTGGACACCAGAATCTTTTATGTGGTGTACATACTGGATACACAGTTTTTCAAATGGTCATTTACATTTAAATGAGCTAATGGGGTCAAGACAGAGCTCAGTCCCCATTATTCCAAAATTGTGACAATATTTAGAATACTGTTTGATATAGCCATTTCTCACAACTAGGGCCATGAACCAGTGTTCAAAGGCTACCTCATGTCAGTGACATCAGTCTGTCTGAGAGGACACGTTACATGTGGAGCTACATAATTTTGCCCATCTTCAGGCTAAGGAATGTAATAAACAAGACAGACTAATACTAATGTTTAAACAAGACATGTATCATAGTATAAAATTTCATGGAATTCCCTACAGGGGAGAAAAAAGTTTAACGTTATCTCTCAGGATGACAGGCTAATTTTCAGATGCAAAAACTATGATCTACATAAATTGCAAGGGTCTGAAATTCAAGTGTCCAGTCTAAGATTTCTCTTTCATTTCTCAGTGTTCTTCCTAAAGCTTAGTAAATAGAAAGAAAAACTATCTATGTTGTAAATGCTCTTTTAATATGCTCCATATTAAATATATTTATATTCATTCTTATTTTCCAAAGTATTTACATTTTTGCCTTTACTGGTTGAATTATTCAATTAATTCAACAGTAAGATCAAACAAGCAAATGTTTCACTGGGAGTGTATTTAAATTAGGCTGTTCTTCTGTTTTTAAGGCTGTTACAGGTCTTTTCCATAGCAAGGCCTCATGGCCATTGGGATCTTACAAGGGTAACTACCCTTGTGACACACAACCTAGAGTATGCAACACAAGCTGAAACATGGACCAAAAACATTCAGGTAGGTCAAAGAGGGGAAAGACTTTGTAACCAAAATAATCAGAGGCTTTAATGAGGATTATGCTGGCTATATGCCTGATCTGCAGGTTTATTAAATCAATTGTTATTAACAGAATTTGGAATATATCACTTACAACTATTTGCTGCCACCTGTTTTCTACCTTGACTACAAAAAAGATAAACTTTAAGGAGAATTTTGATAGATACAGCAGCGTTATAGATTTTGCCCTCACACAGAAATGTTTGAGAAAATGGTTTAGTAAGTCTGGGAAAAGTGGATGTTTGGATAATAAAAACTTGTAGTGTTTTTAGAGCAGAGGGGATGGATGACTGATATAAAAGCCAGAATATCCCAACAGAATACTTTTAACCAACAAAAAAATTCTATATTGCTAGAGTTTGGAGATATCTTTGATTAAAATCTGTTGGGGCAGATTTCAGTATGCATTCTAACAATGATAATAATGTGTAGGTGGAAAATACATAGACAGATAATATCAGGCAGATTTAATTTGAAGGCCAAGTTCTTACATGTTTCAAGGATTGTTTCCATTGGTAAGAGTGGCTTGACTCACACATTTTATTCATACAAAATGATACAAGACACTTTACTAAACAATTTATTTTGGAAAACTTTGATAAAAAGTACAGCATATTTCTAAGCGATCTATGCCATAAACATTAATGAAAAATGCTGTATAGAAAAAGACAATATCATTGCACTATGTTGTTATCTGATTTCAAATCCCTGATGCTTATTTATGAGAAATGACTGTAAATTTCATGAACATAAGGAACCATCCATCTGTGTTAAATAAAAAGCAACAATGCAGTAAATGAGTCAGGTAAATAACTCAGTGTTTGCACAGCCTTCTGAGTTATCAGATAGAGTGTAAGGAAGTGATTTTAGCAAATTTTAATCTTTGTTTGCAACCTTTCAACCAACTCTACTTTGAGGGGAAGAATAACAAGATCTTTTTGTAAAATGAATAAATGTTGCTACATGTATATACACGTAAAGTTACTGTCATTCCAAGGACATTTTTTGTTTGTTTGTTTAAATAAATATGCATTAACAAACCAGACATACATAATAGGCAGATGAGATGGACCTTTGAAATATTATCTCCTCAGACATATTCTGAGCCAGTGAAGGCTTCTAAATTATTAATGTTATCAATCTCCTTCAACAAAGGAGATTTATTTTGCAAATTCCAGCAACCTTAATCAGCTGAATTTTTAAATATGTAATGTTTCTGTATTCCTTTACTGTTTGTTTTCAAGTGCTGATTTTTTTTTTTATTTTCATTTTTTTTTTAAATACCACAAAAGAGGAAAACAAATCATATCATATATTAACCCATAACCTTTCATGGTACTGAAACAGACAGGTCATTTTTTTTTTTTATTATATATATATATATATTTTTAGTGTTGACATTCTGCATGTGTAAGAAATACTTATGTATGTAGATTCCTCTCACAAGAGCTTCGGGGCATAACCCAGACAGAGAAGCCATCACTTTTCCATTCTGCACCGAGGCTGCTGACAAAAGAATTGTGCAAATGAGCCTTTAAATCCTTAAATAGTCACTACACAATGCATGAAAGAATGCAGCACAGGACAAAGGGCAATATTCACAGTTTATCTCAGGGTGATGGATCTGAATCGACGCATGAACATGGGTTTGTTACGGGATGGAGTAGGCCGCAAACCCCTACTGAGAACCCAGTGGCCACAGTCTGTAATGCAAACAGTCAGGCTAAGTCCTTAACAATTAGGGTAAATTGAACTGGCCATTATCTGAACTTCAACTTGTTCTCATGATTGATATGGGAAATGAAAAGTTGTATATGTTGCTACACAGACTGCATGTTTTTTGCTCTTGCCTAATGTTAGGAATAGGTAGATCCATATTTTAACATAGAATATTCATATTCTGTATTTCCATGTAATCAAATTGTTAGTGTTTACATTCACATTGTAACATTATCCATTTTGCTCTTTTCACAGAATTTTATATATATATGAGTCATAAAAATAAGTTAATGAAAATTTGCCTATACAGACTAATAACAGACCAATACAGACAAACATCTATTCATCCTACATCCTCCACACCACTGATCAATCTGTATAAATATTCATAGGTAACCAGTAGCTAGCGTTAGGTGTCTCGAGACATTCAGTACTTCAGAAAAATCAGAGTCCTTTAAAGAATATATAAAATGTAGAGCATCCATGAATATAATTAAATTCATTTCCTCTATACTTTCTGTAACACTTATGAAAATATTTTTACATTAACATTTCGGGTTTCCTAAAATACAGGAAGTGTAAAATTAATCTTGAGACAATGCAGTATAGGGAGACAAATATTAATTTTTTAGTGCTTGAAGAGGTAGTAGAGGGGCTAGAGGAAGGGAATGATGCACTCTGTTCTCTGTATGTTCACACTATTCTCAGCTTGCAGTGGTGAGAAGGGGGAGTATGGAATAGGTACCTGTAAAATATGTGCAAAGGAAGCAGTCAAAGCATCCACAAAGCGTCACATGTTCTGATATACTTGTGGAGAGAAGGTAAAATTCTCATTAGCTTTTTAAAAATACCTGATTGAAACAATCATATTTGGATGAATATTTCACCTGCTAATATTAAAGGCTGTGTAAATTCAGGTAACATTCCAGGAAACATGCTTTGTGAAAGTGCATATGATTTAACATAAAGACCTGCATGGAGGCCACCAGGACAGCCAATGAAACACAGAGACTTCAAGAAACTCTCTTCAAAGCAACCCAATGCATTCAAGTATACACTGCATTCAAGTTGGATGGATTTCCCTTTTGTCTATAGTCATCAGAGGCAAGTGACATCTTGAACGCCTCAAGAAGATTAAATAGCAAAGCTCAGTCGGAAGCTTAAAAAAAAAGAGAGAGAAAAGAAAAGGGCCAACTTGGCCATTATGGAGCTGGTCCTTTCTTGTCTGTGAAAGAGCTTTCAAGGAGTACTATTGGAAGAAGAAGGCCCAGATAAAGAATACAATGATGTTAGAAAGGGAGAACTCCGAGTGGAACCAGAGGGTGTGGGTTGTGCTGAATGAAGGATTAGTGCAGCTTCACAGCAAAGAAAAGGGGAATCCTAGTCAAGATGAAAATGAGGAATTACTTTTTTTTTTTTTTTTTTTTTTTTTTTTAAGACTTCAGTTCACTGAGCAGTGACAATGCATGATGGGAGGTACTTGACATAACACTCTTCCAGGCCATGTTTGCTCTCCATGTGGGACCAAGAAAAAACAACAACAGTGGAACACCAAAACAAAACAGATTTTAACCTAATAAACTTACTCAGAAATTCTTTTTGACAAACCTTGGGTTTTATTTACTGTTGAGTATCTACACACAGATCCAATCACACATGGGAAATTAGCACACCAGATTTGCAGACAATGTGTCTTTTTAACAAGTCTATATTTTGCAAAAGGTTCAAATCAATGCCTTTTTATTGGATGTTACTGGAAACAAAGATGCTTTAAGAGTTTGATTTTCCACAGTTAACAAAAATAGTTTTCTTCTAAGAGCATCTTAGGATAAATTAGAAGGCAAAATGATATGGAAATAAAAGGCATTTTAGGATTCTTGGCTCAAGATTTGTGCACAGCATTCAGGGTGATTCTGAGTTAGGGAAGGGACAGTGCAGATGCAAGGTACAATTTAACTGCATCAAGAGATGTGTACATATTTTAATTTAGACCAATGTGAATTGCAGACCTATTTGCCCATGTGTGAGTAATCTGCAGTCCAAGAATCTTATTACTAGTTATGATACGGTCATAGTGGAAAAAAAGGGTCCAACAGTGGGTCTCAGTGATGCCTTATTTGTTAATATGACACAAATACGAAAGTCAGGTTAAGGTGAGAAACATTAATGGGGCACTTTGGGAACATTGCTGCATCTGTACCATGTATGGAAAGGAGTAAGCCAAGACTTCCCTTACCTGCTGGTAAAATCATTATGGTAATGAAGGGCAAAAGAAATGTGATGGTTTACCTCATCCACTTTCCTAAAGCATCAGAAAAAGCTCAGGCAGCTTAGGATATTGCAAAGTATGAATCTTGCGCAGAGACACCTGCTGTCCTTGTGGGCCAGCAATCCTTTGGCTAAATGCCAGGTCCTGCACTTTGGTCACAACAACCCCATGCAATGCTACAGGCTTGGGGCAGAGTGGCTCAAAAGCTCTGCAGAGGAAAAGGATCTGGGGTGTTGGTTGATGCTTGCCTGAACATGAGACAGCAGTGTGCCCAGGTGGCCAAGAAGGCCAACAGCATCCTGGCTTGTATCAGGAACAGTATAGCCAGCAGGACCAGGGAGGTGATTGTCCCCCTGTACTCTGCTCTGGTGAGGCTACACCTCCAGTACTGTGTTCAGTTTTGGGCCCCTCAGTATGAGAAGGACATCGAGGCCCTGGAACATGTCCAGAGCAGGACAACAAAGCTGGTGAAGGGTCCGGAAAACAAGTCTTATGAAGAACATCTTAGGAAACTGGGTTTGTTTGGTCTGGAGAAGAGGAGGCTCAGGGGAGACCTTATTGCTCTCTGCAACTACCTGAAAGAAAGGTGTGGGGAGCTGGGTGTCATCCCCTTCTCACAGATAACTAGTGATAGGACTAGAGGGAATGGCCTCAAGTTGCACCAGGTGAGGTTTAGGTTGGAAATAGGAGACATTTTTTTCTCAGAAAGTGTGGTCAGGCATTGGAACAGGTTGCTCAGAGATGTGGTAGAGTCACCGTCCTTGGGGGGTGTTTAAGGAAAGGTTGGACTTGGTGCTTAGGGACATGGTTTTGTGGGTGACATTGGTGGTAGGGAGACAGTTAGACCAGATGATCTTGGAGGTCTTTTCCAACCTTAAATGATTATATGATTCTTTCCAGGGAAGCTTACTTCAGGTCTTGATAAAAGAGGTGAAAAATTGAAAAAAATGACCCTGAGATCTTTCAGTTTCCTTGGCTACCTCTCAGTCCAGAAAAACACAAAACTTTATCAGGGACTGGACAGAAGAACCAGCTTCCCAGTGCCATACTAGTTCATGAAGCTGGAAATAATGAATTGAGAGACTGCACCTCAGGGAGCAGCTGGAACAGAACAGATGTAGTTACAGTAAAAAGGTTTCTTCCTAAAGTATGTGAATGATTTTGCACTTGTGTTGAGGAGTCATTAAGATAAGCAGTAAAAAGAGAGAATTTGTCATGTAAGCATGAACTGCTTGGCCTTACTGGCTTAGTCAGAGGAAGGTGCAGAGGAGACAATCACTCTCTAAAATGTACACTGGCAAATACTCTGAATGAATTAAAGATAAAGGAAAAACTGGCATGTAGACAAATGAGCTGTGACTGAATACATTTAGGAAATCAGAAGGTCCCTTCCTGGTCTTTTGCCAGTATATTTTCTTCCAATAAGAACAAGAACTGAAGATATAACTAGTTCAAAGGCTGAGCAGCATATATTTATGATATGGCTGCTGTTGTTGTTAATAATTGACTAATGTGACGACTTAAACTGAGGGAATTGAACTCTGGCTTCTGAGTGCCTATAATTCTTATGATTTCTGGAACTGTCCAGGGTATACAGTGTGACAGAGATTTTGGCATGAAGCCTGCAAGTTTGTTCCTTTTCTAACATATTCCCTATGATTATTTCCTCTTCTTCTTGAATTGCCTGTTCTTTCTGTCTTTCACTGACTTCTCATTTTTAAGGGATAGACCACAGGGGCTAGGTGGTGGCTGCTCTCCATGCAAACTACAGAGATGCCAAAAATGTAATAATCCACATGACTGTGCAAGGGCAGTCACTGCCTCTTGATCATGTACAACTGAGGGAGTGCTAGAAATACCTCTGCCATCCAGTGTAAAACTCCGCTTTGTCTTGTTTATCATATCTAGCTTCTTTTTCTCTACCTCCTTAATAGGAATAGCCTTATAGTCACCAGGGCCTGCATAAGAACAGAGGAATCATTTCAGTATTTCACATGGTGACTGAGTTCTGAACTGAGATCTTCCCCTCATGTAATAGTCAATTTGGAGACAGATTTCATCAGGTACTACATTAGTGGAAAGAGATTTTTAGCTTTTGGACAACTTAGGAAGAATTTATTTCAAGGCATCTATACATATATACTATTGGATATGTATAAGTATTTATGTCTATTGCTATTGGACATGTAAGAGTTCAGCCAAATTGGCATTTCTGGAAAATATTTTTTCCTTCCTTTTATTATGAAGATTTATCCCTTTATTACTACCTTCATTGCTACTACTTTTCAGCATTGGAAAAAATAGTTCCACATGTTGTTTTTGGAGAAAGAAAATTGGATGCTCAATTCTCATAAGTCAGCATGTCCATGCAAACTGTAGTAAACTAAACTTTGTACCTGAATTGTCAGTCTGTCTTATGGTTCCTAGAAGAAAATCCATTTTCTTCTAATATTTGTGTGACAATAGTATGAGTCTGTAAAGCTGCTGGCAAGAGATCTGTGCAGGCATGTAAGTATGCACTTTGAGGATATTTTTATCCTTACACCACTAAAGTTATTTATTTGTTGATGGCTGGATAATCTGCTGGCTCTAAGGAACCTTTTTATCCAGCACCTTATTTAATGAAAGAACTGTGAGATTTTGTTTAGAAAGTTATACTCCACATAATTATAGAAGTAAAAAAAAAATCTTGTTGTATGAAAGCTAATCTGAAGAGACAATAGAAATAGGTAGTATAAGTAAGTACTTTTACCAGTGGAGTTCAAAAAATTGAATAGAGATACTTTGGTTTATACAGAAAGGATCTCACTCTGCATTGCAGAAAAGGAACTGGTCTGTGTTAGTCTGAAATACTCAGAGGAAGCTGAAGTGACAGGAACAGTTCTAGGATTTTGTAACCTGGCTTAAATATTTAAAAGCAAGATAACAGTTATTTTACAAATTCAGAGGATTTTTCTGTAAAGGTACTTATTTGACAGTGTTGCCTGATTACAATGTTCCCTTGTTGTCACCTGTTAGAAAGTTGCTCTGTTTCAGTACCCTTGATTATTTAGAGCCAAAATTACAATGTTGACTGAGTCACTGTGTTCCCCATATGCAATCTGGTGCCCAGCTGCTCTGGCCTTCACAGGCTTCTGCTCCAGGACAATGATGAGTTCACGAGACACCTGACTTCCATGCCCTTAAAAAAAAACCAAACATATATATTTTTTTTTCACAAACAGAGCCCAAGATTTCATTCTTTAATGAGAATGCAATAAAGTATATCTTTATTCTTTACAGCAAACAGTGTCAAGATAGGGAATGCCTGACTTGATTCCAATTATTGCTATTATAACCCATGAAATGATAATAATGTATTTGGGGAAGTAATTACTCTTTTTTTTTTTTAAAAAAAAAAAAAAAATGAATCTGTTTTTGTATCATAGCAATCAAGACAATATCAAAGATGGTAACAATGTAGTGAAATATAAATGCACCTGATAAATAGTCAGAATGATTTTCACACCATCTACACTAACACTTGTATTTACTCCAAAATGTTGGGTAGGAAAATTAGGTGCAAGACTTGTACTATTAATCAAGTGTATCGAATGTGAAGTGTTTTCTTTTGTAGTTTGGTGGTTTGGGTGATCCTACATCATTGTAATGAAAGAAATTTCTCTCTAAGTTTGATGAAAGGAAACCCAAGAATTATAAAGGACATAGAGAGTTCCCATACAAGTGTTTCTTGAGCTTCACCTTCTCTTCCAGTGTAGGAAACATTTTGAACAGTAATGTAACAGATCAAGAACTTTAAACTGTGTTACATTCTCTTTAAATATGTCAAATATGACATAAAAAATGCAATATATAGTTCAGTTATGCCAGTAATGATGAAATTGAGAGCTTTACTATATTAGAGTTAACATACAGAAAGCAGAAACAGACTGTGGAACTGGGATTTTTGTGGGCTTTTTGTTTGTTTGCTTGTTTGTTTGTTTTGTTTTGTTTCATTTTTCTGACATTTTTAGAGGTAGAATAATTCAGATTGGAATGGACCTGAGATCATCAGTCCAGAATCCTCAAAGCAGAATCACATATAAAGTTAGGTAATATCTTCAGTTGCATTTGTCAATTTACCTGAAGGATAAACAACCAAAATTTAAAATATCTTATTGTTTTTCCACTTTCACCAAGTTGTATTCCTTTTCCTCTACTATTTCCACAGTTAAAAAAAAAAAAAAAAAAAAGGAAAAAGAGAGAAATCAGTATTCCCATATTATATTTACATCTAAACAATTCCTTTAACTTAGGAATAATCAAAATCCTTTGTTAAGATAGCTCAAATTAGTCCACAGAACAGCATGACAGAAGTTAACATGAGTATTCTGACTTCTATTTGTAAGCACAGATAGCAACACAATTGCCAATTAAAATAGAACATATTCAAATTGGAATCATTTTATGGTTAATTATGCTGCATGATATAACAAGCCATATGTTGTTATGGATATCACCCTAGAGTTTACAGAGATCTCCAGATAGCCCAAAGATTCCCATGGGGATGAGAATTCAAGCCCAGGAAAAATCTTTTTTTTTTATCATTTTATAGTAGAATGTTTTAGGGAAACTGATATCAAAGAAAACAGTTTCATAAGATTCATCTCTTTAAAAAGCACAGAAAACATCAGACAGTGGGTTTGATCAGTTTATCTATGCATAGGTGATGTCACAGATGATGTGGAAGTGGGAGGGTGTAGTAACTTTTATGATGTCTTTTGTGATGATACAGGACACGATAGAAGATTTTACCTTATGGATCTGAAGATGAGACTTCGCAGTGCTTACCGAGTCCCTGGCCACAAATCTGCCATGACCATCTTCACCTCTATGAAGAAATTAGGAGATCTGGTGGTTTGTGCTGCTATAACTCTTCTGTGTTATTTTCTGTTACTTAGGGCATGAAACCTGACTTCTACTGCTGGCACAGCAGTAGGAACCAGATGCTACAAAGCAGTTGCCTTTATTTATGTTTGCTTCAGTTTATGTGGGCAAAAGTAAAGCAGGGCATGATTTCAGATCTTTGAGGTACCCTTTTATGTTTCTCTTGCTTGGAAAGGATCAACAAAACTTCAAAGGGCTAAGAAACAGTGAATCAGCTGTTATGCTTCTTACCATGCTGAGTGAACTCAATTATAAAGATTGGTACCAAATTTCAATTTTTGATCTGAAGTTTTACTTCACTTTGCCTCCAAAAATTCACCATGCTGTTACTGCAGCTGTCCTTCCTCTGACAGGCCACAACCAGTAAAGGTGTTGTTTCCTCTGTCCACAGAATCATCAACAGGCAGGGGAAACTCTTGCCTGAGGGGAAGAGATTTGCTAAAGCTTAATAAAACTGTTGATGTTCCTTGCAAGTACTAGCATGTCTGATCTAAAAATATGTATTTGAAACAGAAGCCCTAAATTCATATTTCTCTAAGCCACAAGCTACCTTTGTGAAAAAGTTTCAGAGAAAGGTACTAAAAGCAACTGAAACTGCAATTGCTTGATATTAACTCCATGAGTGTAGCAATTAAACAGAAATGCTTAGTGTGTTTTCACTAGGCAGTAATACTTTGCAACTTCATTGACTAGTATGTCTTAGATGCAATCAATGCCTTCAGCATAATCTCTGTATTGTATATTACCTTACATTACATGTAATATAACAGCATGCATGCAGTTCTCCTCAGTTTAAGCAGCTTTCCCCTCAAACATTATCTGCAGCTGATTTCTACACTTTTTGTACTGACATTACCCAGCAGAAACTTTTAGTTCAACCCAACCAACCCAAGCAGGACTTCAGAAGCCTGGATATAAGGAATATATTTGGATATAAGGAAGAGATATGAGATATAGATATAAGGCAAATATAGATAAGATATATAAGACATAAGATAGATAAAAGATGTAGGTATAAGACGAGATATAAGATATAGATATAAGGAAGATATCTATTATTTAGATATAAGGAAGAAACTATTAATGATTAAGTTGCATCAAGGGAGGTTCAGGTTGGAAATTAGGAGAAATTTCTTCTCAGAAAGAGTGGTTAGGCATTGGAATGCCCAGGGAGGTGGTGGAGTCACCATCCCTGGGGGTGTTTAAGGAAAGGTTGGATGTGGTACTTAGGGACTTGGTTTAGTGGGCAATATTGGTGGCAGGTGGATAGTTGGACTAGATGATCTCAGAGGTCTTTTCCAACCTTAAGATTCTATGATTATATGGTTCTATGATGTGGGTAGTGAGATACTGAAACAGGTTGCCCAGAGAAGTTGTGCATGGCCCATCATTGGAAGTGTTCAAAGGCAGGTTAGACAGGACTTCAAGCAACCTTATCTAGCGAAGGCTGTCCCGAACCAGGGCAGGGGTAGTGGTGGAACTAGATGATCTTTAAGGGTCCCCTTCAACTCAAACCACTCTATGATTCTATAATTCTGTAAGTCTCCTTACCTTCTGAAGATCCATAGATGGAAGGTCAATTCTGGGGAGAAAGCACGGTATTTTCCCCTTTCAACCCAATAGATCACACCAACAACAGTACCATGGCATTTTTTACTCTGTATACAGCAGTTCATAGGCCTTTTCAGAGTCATATATGTACCCATATTGCAGAGCAAGAGTTGAAGGGCATATCTAAACCACAGCTGACTGACAGACTGCAGAACACATGACATGAGGACAACATGCTCTGTGACTTCTCCAATTTTCAAATACTTAAATGGCTTACAGAGAACTTGTTTAAGCTGTTTGGTGGTATACCAGGTATGTTAGATCCCGTGGTATTCCAGTTAATTCCAGAATTCTTCTCCTGTCCATTGCTAGACGTGTGCAAATTTGATACAAAACTTTGATATTCAGAGTGACCCTCAAGAAACTAGTTAATATGGCATGTTTGTTGATGAAATGAATTGAAATTGCTTTTGCCTAAAAAGGTGAATTTTTATGCAGTTTATGACACATTCATCAACTAATTTAATTACCTTCTGGCTCACTTCTTCCATTAAGGTATTCACATGAAAGTGACTTGTGATGAGAACATATCCAGATGAAAAACCTTTGACTAATGGACAAAAAAGTTCATTTTAAGTCATATTACAAGAGGTAAGGATTTAATTTTAAATCATAGTTTTCACAGAAGAAAAGAGATGACAAGCAGATACTGAAAGTATTCAGCCTAAGCAAATCTCTGCATTCAGGACAAAGGTTTAAAGCAGAGTAAAAAATTCAGACTGACAATTAGCTTCCAGTAGCCTGTGTAAAACAACATTCAGGATACAGATTGCAATAACTCAACCCCAGAATATATGGATGGAAAGAAATGGATTAAAATTTGCATTCACTGGAGGCAGTTGAGCTCTTTCTCAGATCACATCGGAGAAAGCAAAGATAAAGTTGGATTTGTGTTTTGAGTTTTCTTGACAGCTTTAGGGACAGTGGAAGAGGTCAGAGTGATTGAGAATTAACCTTTACTACAATACAAAGAACAAGTCAACCTAGGGAGACAGAAGAGATTCTGGATGCCCAAAGGCCATTACAGATATGGTCTTCTGTGGGATTTGCTGTAGCTGTAGTAGTTGTAACTGTTGGCCAGTGTGGCTGAGTTGGGATTTACTTGAACATTCTAAATATTAGAAATGGAGTCTTCCATTTGAGAAGAATGAGTGCATGCACAAACACATACATGCACACACAGTCTGGTCTGATAGTGGCACAGAGATGTAATGGAGAAAATCTACAATGAAAGTAGTGAAATTTCTCATATGAACTTGATAAATTACAAAAGATTAAAAAAAAGAAAAAAAGGAGAGAGTATATAGCTGAGACACTGAGGAACAAAGAGTATTCAGGAAGATCTCACTTTAGTCTCCAAATGCCTACTTTCTTACTAATAGTCCACCAACTCTGAATGATGTATTTCTATTCAAATGCAGGGTGAGGCAATTTCCTTGCATTAGGAAGCACAGACAGATACTTCTAGATCATTACAGATGGCTGTCCCTTCTGGCTTTCAGCCACTGGCTGTGGATTCAATGGTACTGCTTTGTTCTTGTGATTCCTTCAGTTTACGGGTAAATGATGACATTATCATTCTGTTTTAAAGTTAAAATTGTGAGAGGCTTTGTATCTGAAAAGTCATTCTGCAGGAACTATACTTGAAAGATGAGACTGTACAAAGGGGAGAAATAAAATAACTTTGTACAGCTATGCTTTTGTTCATTCTTAAAATTGTTTCCTAGAAAAATGTAAGCAGTTGACATTAGGGACATTATTGTAGAAATATATAGTTAAATAAATTAATAAAGAAATTGAAAAGGATGACTCAGATTAACTGTTCATGACCAAATATTCTTCTTTGGACAATATTTTGATGGCAGAAGGGCTAAAACCATGAAGATTGCTCACTATGCCTGTGGTGTATTTGCTCAAACTGAAAAATCTGTCATAGCTACTTCAAGTGTTTCAGAATATTTTGGAAGTTCTTTAGTTTTATTTCCTATTGAAGGAAACATAAATTCCTATGGAAACATTAAAAATTATTAGTGGTTCTAATAAGACCAACAGGAACAAATAATGCCCACAGTCTTTTATTTTCTCATAAACACTATCAGTAAGTAGGCTTTTGTAGCTTCACTGTAGATGGATCTTATGTAGTTGAATAGAAATGGCTAGAAATTTTGAAAATTATTTAATTCAAAACTATATAAATAAATCTTTAGTTAATATCTTCTCAGCCAGCTTTTACTTGAAGCTCTGCAGAATTAAATGCAAGTTGTAAAGAAATTCAGCTTCAGATAAAGATCTTAGTTTTTCAGACAGACCTTCACATTCACTTGGAATGTAGAGTTCAGCAAGTTATGCATTTCCACAAGATGGATCATTCCCTTTGGAGGTATCTTTTAGTATTAAGGCATGCCAATTTTTTGCAATACAATAAGTCCTATATATTTTCAAAAATTATCAAAGAAATTTCTTGAATGCCAAAAGTTTGCACCAGCTAATCAAAGGTCAGGCAGACACTACTTCTTCTGACACAAACATCTGCAGAATTGTTAAAAAAAATAGCTCTAGCTGTGAAATATTGTTGCTAACATATAGAAAGACATAGCTAATGCTTCATACCAAAGAACCATGTTTCTTGTTTCTCCATGTTTGAAGAAAGGTATGTGATTCTGAATATTTTCTTACAAACGAATCTCAGCTGGAACACCATTTGCCAGTTCTGAGAATCAATCACTCCAGACTATTTCTCAGGTTCCTGTGCAGAAATGTATCAGGGACAGAACTTCTACCAAGTCCATGCACATGTCTATTGCTCCAGAATTTAATGCCCTCTGCCACAGTACTTCTGAAGGTAATAGCATAGGTAATAAATGACAAACTAGGCATTTGGTTTTTGATATTCCCCTACTGGCTATTCACTGTTTAAATCCCTTCTGTCCTGAAGCTCCTGTGTATCTCACATGAACAATCTAACTGGTGTCACCTAAAGGGCACAGAGATAAACCATATGTGAAAAAGAATGAAATAATTTGCTTTTGTCCCTTTCAAATAAAGGAAGTCAGGCTATAACAACCAAACCAAACAAAACCAAAAAAAAAAAAAAAAAAAAAAGAGAAAAGACGTGAATTAGATGTTAATTTACATTACCTTACACCTTTCTAACAGCTAAATAAACCTTTAAAGTGATACTAATGTATTAATGTATCCCTCTTTCCTTTTTGCTCTTTGCCTCCAGTCTGCTTTCACTAAAATACTGTCTTCCTAAATGTATGCAAAAGGTCTTTATTCAGTCAATTTAACCCCTATAAAGAATTTATTACCTAATTTTTTAAAAATGTGTAATTTGTAAAGCAATTTTTAAATAATGTTCATAGCAAAATGTTAAGCTGACAAGGAAAAGGTGAATTTACCAGTAAGAAGCAGAACAGGTGGGATATAGCCTAACCTCTAAACGCACTTGTGTTTTTGGAAGCCAGATTTCACCACTAATATTGTATGTATATCACATTTTAAAGATACAAAATAAATAATAAATAACTTTTAAAGTAATTCTATATTGTTTCAGATGTAAAATAAGAAATCAAAAATGAGAACATCAAAATAAATTTATGCCAATCATTGCCAACATTTTTATTATCACTTGCTTTTATAATTTCAAAACAGATTTTCACATGCATAACTAGACTACACTGTAGCATCTCATATTGATCTCACCTACTTTCTAGCGGCCTGGAATCTTGTCTAACCTTCTGCAAATATATGCATTTAAAGGTCACACACATGATTTGAGATTTGCTTGCCAAATGCACTCTGTGTGCTCATTCTACAATGTAACCTGACAGTTAACTTTAGCCTGCTTGGTGGTAGTTTATGGAGAGTTAGGCAATGCAGCCTGAAGATTTAATGCTAAACACAGAATATTTCAAGGTATTATAACAATTCAATCTACAGCATTCCTCAGGATAACCACAATGATATAGTGGACCAGCTGAAGGAAGATAAAACAAGTGGTCTGTGTAGCATGTTTAATACTTCACTGCTGTTTTAAAATTGAAAATGTCTTTGTTACCTCTAAACTACTCTGATTTTTGAAACTACTAAAAATATTACTTTTTAATATAGATCCTGTATCTTTTAATATACTTAGGCCATCACAGTTCCAATAGCACTACCGTGTAGTGTACCTCTTGCATTGATGAAGTATACGTGTTAGTTTTGGAAGGTTACAGCTTTTATTCAGGCATCCCTTGAACAGCAGAGTTTCAACAATATGATTAACTACAAGAGTTATTGAGGACTTGCAAATTTCTATCACTAAAAAGTGTAAACAACAGGAATAATGGCAGAAAAAAATGATATTAAATAGCCTCAAGCAAAATTCTGCCAACTACACTCCTTTCTCCTGCAGGCAGCATGAAGACAAAAGCATAGCTGCTCTACCTTGTG
Source organism: Oxyura jamaicensis (assembly GCF_011077185.1). Classification (NCBI taxonomy): domain Eukaryota; kingdom Metazoa; phylum Chordata; class Aves; order Anseriformes; family Anatidae; genus Oxyura; species Oxyura jamaicensis. The sequence goes on from NC_048895.1 coordinate 106,137,514, forward strand.
GCAGTTAGTGACTGATCCTTCTATGTGCTCTATAAAAAAAAAAAATAATAAAAAACCACACCCTTAAAACATATTAGATAATTTTAAGCTGTTTTATCCCTCAATATTATATAAGAGCAATTTTAATTAATTCTTAAGAGTTAAAAAAAGAAAGAAAGAAAGAAATGAAGATTTGTGTTTCTTAGGAATGCTAAGCTGTACAAAAGCTCTGGGCTTTGTTTTTGGCCTGTCATTCTAAAGGAGGTGAGGACGGATTATAATTGCACTGTGGGGCCTGAACAGAGGACCCCTGTAGGTAGAGCAGGCCTTTCAATCTTCTGATCAACGGAGCTGAAACAAAAATGCAGGAGGGCTGTGTTCCCACGTTCTTTGACAGTTTCCTGCTGCAGATAGCGTCCTTTTAAACCTCCCTTATGCTTTCATTATGCTGGTGAAATAATGAATAATTTGCCTCCTCCACTCTTTGATATGCATGGTCAGATATTATTGGGTAAGAAGCAAGAGGGACCTTCCTATAACCTTAATCCAGTTCACACTAATAAAATGATTTAGCTGAGCATTCTTGGGAAGCAATTATTTTTCTTGAAGACAATGACTATCAAAAAGTTCCTAATGGGCAGAGGCAGATCAGGTCACCTCAGCTTTCCATTTTCTTCGACACAGGCAATGTTTGGTCCCTTAAAGTACAATCTCCCGTCTGCAGTTTTGTCACAAATATTCAATCATTACTGTTGCTGAGTGTAGAGTTAAAAATAAATTAGGATTAATTTTGATTTATCTGGGTGTGCTGTTATAGACTGTGAGTGGTTAAATATACAGTTCTGCAAGAGAAAATCTTCAAAGGGTGAAATATGCTGGAGAAATGTGAAAAGGCACTTCTGTTTTTTAATAGTAGTGGTGAGCAAATATATTTCAGTGCTCATTTTACTTTTTGTCATTAAATTATGCAGCTTGCATCCTTAAACAAAAGAACCCAGGATTTTTTTTTCCACTTAATTGATACAGTATTAATAAAAGACAGATTTATTAATTTAAAACATTACTCTTTTTGAAAAGATTAAAGCTAGTTTAACCCAGTTAGTATTCTCTTCTTTTATATCTTAAAAATCAACAAGGATTACAAAATACATTGGCTGTCAAAAAATAATACTCTTATTATATAATCTGGATCGATCCAAGATTCTTTGCAAGCATCAGTTGAATTGACCTCAGAGTCCTTTTGTGACAAAGATTATGTGTATATCCTTATTACCTGTGAGTTGTTATATCAGCTTTTATCATTACTACTTAGCATTATTGTTAATGTTATTAACAAAACCATCAGGCTTATTGCACCTTTTGAAGGCAAGTGGATGTGTGCTCAGTTTTCTAATGACATCTAGAGGACTTTTGCTCATACCTTCTATTATTGTAATGATATAAAAAAAACAAGTAGGAGATATGGGTCTTCACTGATACATTTGTATGTCTAAAGTGTAGCCTGATCCTGAAAGAAGCTGATATTCAGGTCTTAGGTATATAATGCAACCTTTTTTTTTTTTTTTTTTTTTTTCTTTTTTTTTTTTTTCCCAATGAGATAAAAAAGCTTCCAAATAAACTGTTTTCCTTTTGGTAAGGTACATAATAGAATGTCATCCAAGTAGGACCCTATAGTGTTAGTTACATGGCAAAAGGTGCTTATTAAGTGTTTATTAACAGAAGGACTGTAGAAAAATTAAGGTAAACACTTGAGGTTATGTAACCATAGCTCATGCTGCAAGAATTATTAACTGTGTTTTCGTAGGATTAGCCTCAACAATGATATACCCCTCCTCAAAGATACATATATATAGTTGAATATTTTTAGTAACAAATTTAGTACAAAATATCAAAACTGTGCTAGTTCAACTTGTTGACTCAAAAATGAGAGATATTGTAAATGCAAGGGAGGATTGGGATGGTATGCAAAAATATTCCCCCTAAACCCTTGATGAGCTAGAGACTAGAGCTAAAGAAATGAAATAGACAGTAATTCAAAATAAAAGGATGTAGAACCAGATTCAGTTCATTGAGTTTCAGACATCCAGTTGGGGCACGGAGATAGGGAAAAAACACCTACCTTTCATCTGAATCAGTACCACCATTGTTTATTTAAGGATAAAATTATGTCTGTGCTCTTGATTTACGTGTCTGCAAACCTGATTTCTGCTGTGATGCATCTGACCTTAAAGACATACAGATTGGACTGTGAGTTGATTGTACTGTGAGTAGCAAGCGATGGTTATGAATCATCGGTGCAATCTTACTAAAGTTTATTTATTTATTTATTTAAGTAGAGAATTTGAATTATGCCAGTTTAAAAAGCAATAGTAAAATATAACCTGGAACATTCCATGTATAAAATATGTACCTTGGGTACTCTCTCCTCACAAACAGTTACTATCGCCCAGAGTAAAAACAGAACGGTATAGGTAGGAAAGATACCCCTCAAATAAATTAGTCTCCACAATGCAGTAGGAAATGGCAATGTCAACTAGTTGCAGGTATGACCACTCTTTAGCTACTGTGGTTACTTGAAATAACAACATTGAAGAGTGTAGTGAAATTAATATGACTTCCGGTCAAAGAAAATTATGAAGTTTATCATTGGTAAAATTAAGTATACCATGTTATTTAAATGACCCCAAGTGATATATAAATAACCCATGCATATCAGGTTTCTAATTACAAGTTACTGTGGCAAACTTTTACAACCAACTATTTCAGAAATTTGACAAAATTGTAATTGGTCAGTGAACACAGTACAAGAAGAAATAAGTTCCAACAGCAGAAATCTGTACTGTTTTTTCTCTTAGTATTTGATGTATTATTTGTGGAGATCAACAGCATAAATTCAGTAATCCACTGCTTTCCTGCCAAGCCCTACCTTCTGCTTTAGAGAAGCGACCAGGAGACCAGTACATACTTGGTATTGAGAACTTGTTAACCAAGGTTTTTAGCCTTGTTTGTGCAAGGCTACAAAATGATTTTTAGAAACATCCCTCCCAACAGTGAATGGTGGAGTAACAGTCATGAGGATTCTCTAACTTGTTGTAAACACTTAAATTGGCAACATTCAGGACCCTAATGATACACTACGACAATTAAGTTAAAGAAAAATGTAAGGCCTCAAAATAAAGATGATTCATCACTTGAAAAAATAAATATAAATTTCAGATAATCACTTAGAGTAACTAAATCTATAAAATCAGAAAACAATCATTGCTTATCATTTGCTTTAGTATGAACTGAGTAGCTAATCAACTACATTTTTCTCATTAAAAAAAATTCATTGTGAAGAATCAGTAAAAGTGGTGCTGAACATTAGAAAACTCCATCTCTTTACATTATTATTATTATTATTTCAAGAGATTTAAGGAAAGTAGTTCCCTTGAAAAATATGTGAAATCTGATCCTGCTTTTATATTGGAAGGCTATTTTTAAAATATTATTTAATCCCTTGTTTGTTTTTTTTTATTTTTTTTTTTTTTTGTGTCTCTGCCCTGACAAAATAACGCTGATACCACACACTTTTAAAAATCTGTGAAAATATCCTGTTATTGTTTGATCTCACTTCCATCAGAGCACATCAGCTTCAGTAGTACAGTCTTTAGAATATCCATAGCATACGTTTACTTTTATCAGAATCAGGTTAAATTTTATCTCAGCTAAGAGTTAAGGAAAAACTATATTTAATAAATAATTATAATAAAAAAGATATAATAAATATTCTGATCCAAGTAGAGTTTATTTTAGATGCTTCTGAATGGTTCAGAAAAACTAGACATAAAGAGAGAAAATAAGTAAAGCACTCATATTTTTTCCCATTTTTCCTCGACATATCCATTCCAGAATTATTAATGACATCTTATCTTTCCCTAGCTTCAAAAGTCTTTCTTGAACATTTCCCATATGAGAAGCTATTTTAATCCTAACATTCTTCCTAAATATTTTTCTAATATTAGTGAGGACCAGGAACTGATATTCCCAGAGTAAAAACAGATTTTTCTGCAGTCTGGCAGTCTCCATTGTCAGGTATTTTATGCACTTTTTCCCTGTGGCTTGAAAAAAATACTCTAGTCAGGCAGGGTACTGAGACTGATCTTCTGACGTAAGAATCGAAAGTGACTTTCAAAGAAGAACAGAAATAGTAGGAGTTACCATTCTTCACTCTAGCACCATAGTACCTCTAGCATCAGGAGCCTGTAATTTATTGTGCCCCTGAGCTGCTAGCAGAATAGGGGATATATCCTGGACTGAGGCTGAACCCCTCTCCTACTTTGCTTCCTGTTCCTGATGGGGACATTAGTTCCACTAAAGCTTTCTTTTATTTCTCTGAAACTAGACCAGCCTGTATAAAGCCTTAAGTGAAAAATCATTACTTTTCATATCCCCTTGCATGGGCATAGAAACCAAAGCATTCACTCTTTAAAGTGTGGGAGTATAGGTAGTTAAATCTGTCAGGAAAATCATTCTGAGTCTTCATGCAAATCTTTTGTGAACATAATATGCGAAGACAACAGTCTTCTAACTGCTTGTATGTTATTTATTATCTGGGCATATAGTTTTAAGATTTTTTTTTCCACTGTTCAAACATACACAAAGACAGTTACTGCTGTAGTTCAAACTGACTTATGCTTGAAACATTATTTTGAAACATTATTTTGAAACATTTTATAGAAAAATAAAATATTTTAGAGGTGGCGGATACAAATATTATGAGAAATGGTGAACTTCTAATTTCTATATAATAAGAATATAGTCTGTTTCTAGACTGACATAAAATTCAACTTAGAAAAATTGCTGTTATCTAGGAACAGTGACTCTAGAAAATATTTGCTAAAAGAGTTGTGTGATGCTGTTAGAAACCAAAGGTCATCATCTGTCTGTAGCTCAAGAAGAACTGTTGTATATGGCTTCAACAGAAAAGTAGTAAATAAATATGGCCTATGACACTTGCATCCAGTGTTGCAAACTCTTGACAAGTACTCAGTTCAGTCAAATTCATATTATAAGTACAAAAGAATGAGATGATATAGATGAAATTATGTACCTCAGATATAGCAAGGTTATTATCTACTCTCACTGAATATTTATCATGTCAGTATTCATGATATTGAGAAAAAAATAAAAAAGTAAAGCATTTGGAAAGAAAGTATAGTACATGCACACTAGCTAATGTTTTAAACATTAAGTAATATCCCTTGCTTTATATTTGTAAATAAGTTTACATCATTTAGTATTGCGAAGGAAAAATGTCTTTGTTTTAGGCAGTGGAAGTCTGTGAAGACTAAGATGAAGTTTCTCAGAGGTGACCCAAAGATGCCGTGAAATAACTGTGTATAAAATCATGGCATGCTTTGCATTTTTCCCTTAGTAGAACTCCTGTGTTTCCTTTGCTTTGCAGACAGGTTGAATGCAACATACCAATGGACATGTAAGACCACCTACTCATTGGGCCCTACCATCTCTATTAATAACCTTATCTTGGAAAATTCCAGCTGTAAAGCTCATGGACTGGGTAAGGGACTTATATTATCCACCAGGCAATTAGTATTGAATGATCTTTACAGAAACACCGTAAGTGAAAACAGCCTTACCTGATGATACTGCAAAAGCTTCATGGCAATTGTTGCCACTGCCTGGGGGGAATAACCCCCATGAATAAAATATTCACCTCCTCCCATTGCTATCTGATCTCAACTCTCATCCCTGCCCATAAATACTCCCAACACCTCTGCAAGTAGCACCCCTTCTCTGTTTTCTTTATATTTGTCAAAAACAACAGATGAAAATTTGAACTTGTTTATAGCTCTTATTTCTACGTATAGATAAGTAATCTTTTTTCCATATATTATGTGCCCTGGCTTCCTCCACAGGCATGTGACATTGTATCTCTCTGTTTCCTAACACCCCTCCGATTCATCCTGTGTTTGCTTTTGCTCATATTTTTTTTCCAGAGTTGATAGCAGAGTGCAATCAACTGTTTCCCGCTTGCTCACTGTATTGCAGACTGAGAAAAGACAACCAGAGTGGGATTAGTTTTTCAGTGTGTCACTGCAGTCACCTGGAGCCACACCAGGTCCTGAACTTCACTTGTAACTCACTTCTCCTTTAAAGCAGTTTGGAAGTCACCCTCAAATCAGAATTACAGAACTTTATGTTGTTTGTTTACATAACTTTATGTAGTTTGACTAACCAAGCTGTTTTATAGAGTCACAGAATCACAGAATGATGTACATTGGAAGGGACTTCTGAAGGTCATCTGGTCCTCTGGGGGTCATCCAGTCCAACCACCAACCTGTTATTATGGAGGTTTCAGGCTTGTGTTTATATTATTCTACTTCAATACATTGTAGTGGACTATTTAAGAGATCAATTTTTTTTCTGTATGAGAAGATCCAGATTTCAAGTTCTTATTCTGCTTGGATCAGTGGCAAACTTCCTCTGAGTTCAGGCAATCCAGATATGCACCTGGGCTAAAAAAAAGGAATTCCATTGATATCAGGAATGCTCTTTTAATTTAGGGATGTGAGGATCTGGGCCCAACATCATTTATTAATTGAATATGGTAGACACTGGAGTAGCCTAAGTGTTCTAATGACAGTATGATTATCTGCAGTGGAAACATTTGTTGGTGTTTTCTTATTTGCTCTCTTTCAAGCATGTGTGGGGGAGTGGGTATATTGCATTAGAAAGTATTCCCGATAACAAATACTTTGGAGCAAAGAGATGAAGCAATTACAGTAGATGGGAGCCTGATGGGTGGGAATGGGGGAGGGGGTATTCACTCTGGGTCTACAGTTTCTTAAGAGTTTAGGACAGTTTTCACATATTTATCCAAGATGGCCTTTGAAGTGTCTTGTGGGAAACAGTTGGAGGTCTGTTGTCACTGAGAGTATCAAGGGGTCTTGAAGATTTATAACACAGCTTTTCCAGCAGAATGTAATTGCTGTTACAGGAGAGAAGTTGAAACAGTTCTTTAAATGCAGATTAAATTTTGCTTTTTCTCTATTGTCCTGAGAACTGAAAATGGCAGTAGTGGCACATTCCTTCCACTGGCTGAATGGGATGTGTAAGCTACTGTCCACTTTCTTTAACCATAAGTTTATGGGAGATAAAATACACTGTCATGTCTCTTAGGTTCAATGCTCAGCAACTGGCAATACATTCATGTCAGATATCCACAACAGACCTAGCTTTATTAACCTTGTTACCTGCATTAGCCCTAGGAGAGGACTCAAGGCCAGAATTGCCCATGTGTTAATTATCTACAGCAGCACCCTTTGGGCCAGTTCAGAGGTGACTCTTACACTGGTGTGAATACAGAAGGATGGGCTGAGATACAATGTGACATTTTCCCATCTACCATTATAAGTACTTAGCATGCGTGACAGCTCAAAGGCTGATTTTCCAAGTTTGCAGCAGCCATCCTGGACCGTGATGGTGACTTGTCAGTGCATGTACTGATGCCCCTCCACACAGTCAGTCCTCAATGTGTCCCACCTTCCTCCCAGTAGACATAGAGAAGGAATACAGCCTTATTACATGGCATGGCTCCCCATTAACATCAGTGTGGGATTAGGAGTGTGGGTAAAGCCCACTGTCCCTGACCCTTCTGTGCTCATTCATGCGTGTGTCAGTGTATGGTAAAACTTTGCCAGACTTTTCTACTGAATAATCTTCTTAAGCAAAATCAGGAAATCTGCTTCCAAGAGAGGGTCAAACAGGCCCAGAATATCAGAGTGAAGGATGAATTCTTCAGTTTGGTGTGAGAGCAGACAGTGCATGAAAAAAGGTGACAAGGGGTCAGTAGGGGAACACACAGGATAAAATACTTTCATCTATTGTGCTGGGGTCAATAGGCTCCCATCAGGAAATCTTGAGCCCAAGATTAATTACTTGTTGCAGTAGGTATACCATTGTGCTCTGTGGTGAGATGCCTAAAGACACTGTGGTGACTTTAGGCATCTTGCAGATTTCTGCTTCACATAATGCAGTCCCATATAAAAAACTAGCTAAGCAAGTAGTAGTGGGTGGTGGTTAGCTCATTCTAATGAAACTCTTTTCAAAGATACCTCCAGCTTGGCTAGAAATTATGAGAAACTGTTAAATATTATGAAAGAATTTCATAGTAATTCAGAATTACATATCATAGTTATTATGCACTTTGAAATTTATATGAAAGAAAATGTACTTAAAAATCCCAAATCTTTGTAAGCTTCTATTGGAAATTTATTGGGATTACTTCAATTCCTTATGTCACACACTTGTGAAACTCCTGTTGTAAAACTAAGGTTCCATCCTTATTTATTTATTTATTTATTTATTTTGTCAGGTTCCAGTTATGTGGTTAATTTTAGAGTAATTTGACACTTTAAAAAAATCCTTTCTTTTTGTTAAGTAATAAATAAAATCCTTGTTTGGAGTGAAATTTCCCTGGAAATTTAAGATTATTAATACTTTAAGTATTAAAAAAAGTAAAGTTCTGGTTGAATTAGAATTACAGCATTGGGTCTTTACGATGTCTATGTGTTTTAATAAGTTCTTTATCAACATTTTAAGTGAAAAGACCATCCTCACTTCCTGTCCTGAACTGCAAAGCTATGTTATATTGTGCTAGATCCTTCACCATAGTTGATAAAATACCAGTGACGCAAAAAGACCAAATCCTTACTTCTGTCTTTGTTATTTTGAGCGATTCATTATAACTATAAAGAGTTTTGAAAGACAGCTTGTAAATATGAGCTACTTTGCCATTTATTTTATTATAAAGTTTTCATTGACATATTTAATCTTTAAATATAATTTATAGTAAGCGTATCCTCTAATGGTTAGTCTACTAAGACTATATAATGAATTAAGTCCACCACAAAAATGTCATTGAATCTCATAACTTTTCAGTAATCTACTAAATGTGCTATTTAGAAAACATCAACAAGAAAAAGAAGTGGCGGCAATGGAAAAGAAACAGAAAAAGATCAAAATTGAATGAACTATACCATTTATACTACAGCTCATCATTTCAACACTTGAAGCTTAGGATGTCTTAAGTAAAACTTAAATAATTTATGGTTCATGTGACTGTGAAAGCATTTTTATTGGTATTGAACAAACAAATAACAACAACAACAACAATGAAAATAGCTGCACAAATGACTTACTCATCCTGGCTGAATGAAGCATGGTCTCCTATGGGATTTGTGTCTTATGGTTCATTTTAAAACTGATTGAAATTTTCCCAGTGGCTGGACACTTGCAGATGGGGATCTAGTGTCTGCTTAGTTACGAACTTCTGCTGCTACTTCTGCCATCAGGGCACTGAAAGGGATTTCTGGGTCTCTTTTTGAGTGTTTTTTTTTTTTTTTTTTTTTTTTTTTAAGAGCTTTTTAAAACTTCTATTTCTCTGTCAGATTGATTAATACTGTTCAGGATATTCAAAAGTTAATAGGAAAAACAAACAAACAAACAAAGATAAATTGTTTTACATGATTAAGCTTCACTTTTAATGAGAACTTAGCTAAAAATATCACTGAAATACATATATATATATATTCAGTAAATTTAACACTTCCTTTCTGTTTAGGATGTAGATTTTCCTGTTTGTTTTGTTTGGAAACCTAATTCTTGCTGTTGTGCTTAGCCTAGTGCAGGGATTAAATGAGGATTTAAAATGCTGACCCTGTTTAAGGATAGATGTTGGTATGCTGGACTCTCCACCATGTCACTGAGTGTGAGACCCATCCTGACCTCTGTTTGCACACAATAGCCCTGCTGGACCATCTAAAGTAGCAGTGATGTGGAATTCTATTACCTGAAATCTGAGTAGCAATAATGGAGAAAAACAGGAAGGATTTCATGGAGGTCTTTCATTCTGGGCATTCAGATGCTCTGGTAGTAAAATGTCGCTGACTATTTTCTATGGAACAAATGTGCTTTACTTTGATCCTGAACATATATTACAAGCATATATTACAAGCATTTCAACATGTGTAAACAATTAATTATTTCCTATTACTCTGCTTGATAGTCTCATTAACATTAGCCATGAACCCTTCCTTCAGCTATTCCCCAGCTGTGGGTGGCTATGGATCTACTGGGAAGCCTGTTAGCCAAGTTACAGTTGAGTTGGTTTGTCCTACTTTACTGTACCACTGCTGGGAATTGAGAAGCTATTCTGGATTATGTGAGTTCAGTAGAAGGAATCCTATGGCCCTCAATATCTTTGGAATTATACTTTTAAAATTTTTGAAGCAAAGAGATATTATTAGATCAAAATGTTCTGTATTGAGTTAATATTTGCTAGCCTTTGTTTCCTGCATAATCAAAGTTGTGATTGATATACAGCTTAACCCTCCTTCTTTATAATATTTTATCCTCTATTATGTATTAAATGTGTTCAAATGAAAAAATCACATGCATTTTTGAACCACTGACTTTGATAACACTTTTTTTTTTACTTACAAGCTGTTATTTAGCATCTGTTGTGGGAAGGAACACACACATCCCTAGATGTTTTTAATGGTCTAAAGACTTTAAGATACAAGAAAGAGTGGCTGTACTCATATTATTATTATTATTATTATTATTATTATTATTATTATTATTCCATAATGTAAATCAGGAATGATGTGTGCTGGCTGGAGCTGAACAAATAAGCAGTAGAAAATAATGTATTCAGTGAATTCTGCCTCTCTCTGCTTTATATTGTTCATGGCCATATCATGCCTCTTTTCTGAAATAAATGTTATTGTGAATATTTTCCTATAGTCTACCATTAGGTAGATTTTTGGCTGCCTTCCTCAAGAGGCATGTTTGCATATGCAGCTGCAGAAGCTGTAAACTATACTGGAAGGCTGTGAGTTATAAACGCCATGCCTTAGGACAACTCTGTCACCAACACTTAGAATGAATCACAGAATCATAGAATGGTTTCTTCCAATGGGACTTCCAACCCAAAGACAATCTAGTTCCATCCCTCTGCCATGGACAGGGATATCTTTCACTAGGTTGGATTGCCCAAAGCCCCTTGAGCGCTTCCAGAGACATCCACAACTTCTCTGGACAACTTGTTTCAGTGTCTCACCAGCTGCATAATGAAAGATTCCTTCCTAATGTCTAATCTAAATCTACCCTCTTTAAGTTTAAAATCATTGCATCTTGTCTTGTACTTTACAAGTACATGTCCTTGTAAAAAGCCTCTCTCCATCTTTCTTATAAGACCCCTTCAAGTACTAAATTGTTACAATGAAATCTCCTGAGAACCTTCTCCAGGCTGAACAACCCCATCTCTCTCATAATTTCTTCATAGCAGAGGTGCTCCAGCCCTCTGATCATCTTTGCGACCTTCCTCTGGACCTGTTGTAGCAGGTCTACATCTTGTGCTGGGGTCCCCACAGCTGAAGGCTGGGGTTTCACAAAGGCAGAGCACCTCCCTATACCTTCTGGTCATGCTGCTTTTGTTGCAGTCCAAGATACAGTTAGCTTTCTGGTCTGCAAGCATGTAATGCTGCCCCATGTCCAATTTTTCATTCACTGGTACCCCTAGGTCTAGGAGGTACCCTTCAGGGCTGCTATCAGTCCATTCTCCATCTAGTCTGTATTTTTGATTGAGATTCCCCAACCCAGGCACAGCACCTTGCACTTGGCCCTGTTGAACTTCATGAGGGACCACTTCCCTAGCCTGCCCAAGTCCCTCTGGATAGCAGCATCCCTTAGTTCTATTTAAGTACTACTCAGCTTGATGTCATCTGCAAACTTGCTGAAGGTTCACTTGATCCCACTGTCTATGTCACTGTCTAATAAAGTTATTAAACAGAACCACTCCCAAATATATACCTCTGAGGGACACTACTTGTCATTGATTTCCACCTGGATGTAGAGCTATTGATCACAACTCTCTGGATGTGGCCGTCCAGCCAACTCCTTATCCACCAAATAGTCTACCTATATCTCTCCAATTTAGAGACAAGGATGTTGTGTGGCACCATGTCAAAGGTCTTACAGTAGGGCAGGCAGATGACGTCAGTTGCTCAAATACTTGTTTTATAATAGCAGCCATGACCTGATTTAGACACAGGACTGTCTCACTATTTTATATTAAATTGGAGACAATGGACGAAAAAAAACAAGGAGAATAGCAGCACATACCTACTATAAAATAAAGTATCCAAAAAAGGAAGGACCTTCTTCAACATTCCCTTTCCCATGCATGTATAGGAGAAAAGGACAGAGGTTTTATGCAGAAAATATCAGCTGCGACATCTTTATGATGAAAGAAAATATCAGCTCCTTGAATAGAAAGTTTTAATAAAAAAGGTAATATAAAAATTATATGTAAACACTTGCTAGAGACTAAACTAATGGCTGTAGAATGGTTTATATGTTCAGTTTTATAAAAAAAAAAAAAAAAAAAAAAAAAACATAACAAAAACAAAAATCCTCCTAGTTAAGGAAAGAACATGGAACTTTACACAGAAATTACTAACAGGTACTCAGAGACACAGAAATTGTCTTGCAGCATACGGGAAGGTATAATGTTGTATAAGCACATGGGAACAGCTAGTGAGGAGAAAAAGAGAAAGTGTAGGAGGAGGCAAGTCTGTCGTTTTGCATTTGGTATGAAAAAGTTTTCTATTTTTTGGTTGCCTGTTCAGTACTATAGTAAGTGTTTGGGGCAGGGAGCATTTATCTCTATCTGAAAGCTGTTCTGAAAAACAAATAGTCCTGTACTAAGCAGACACTGATTTTCCTTTCCACTAAGGACCTGTGAACCAAAGTCATCTGTGCCAAAATGAAAATCTGTTTCCTCAGACTGACACTCGACCCTTTATATTTATTCAGCTGCCAGAATTTATCCTCATTCTATAAAGAGGGGAAGGACCCTGGGAGCTTCTGTATTGTTAAAGCTGAGGGTCATGCTCTAAAGTCTTATGAGTTTTATTATAAAGGGTATTTTTATATTTTAAAGAGATTGACAAAAATCTTACTGGATTAAGACATGGTTTGTATAAAGACTGTGAGGTCAACTTCTGGTCTGAGTTATGCCAGTGTAAATCTGGGATAATTTTATTACAATCAGTGGAGTCAATCCAGGAACATAATTTTCCTGTTGTTTTGGGTCATGTGATTCCTATGGAAAACAATGGGAATTATGCACATAAACAATATCCTGACTGGTTTTTGAATAGGTAACTATTACCAGGACTGATATTTAACCTGACAAACATAAAAGACAGAGATAGATATATTGCTGTAGAAAATATGTACATATTTATATATACATAGCATATGTCAGAAAATCTGACACTCAGCAAAGAGCTATCCAGACACATTTCCAGTTTTTTTGTTCTTCTGCCTACATCCCTCTTAGTAAATAAAGCAATGAACAATTAAATCAGCAACCAGGTGTCCAGAAGTCAGCTGAAGTTATCTGATCATATCTTCAGTGTTAAACAACTTTTGCCACCAAAAGTCCACATTGTGTTTAGGGAATGGTTCCTGGCCTGTGATAGTTTCTGAACTGTGCACTGAGAAAGTGATAGCTTGCCTAGGCCAAAACCTTGCTGGCGACCGTTCTACAAATGTAAAAATATAAACTAGCAAATTCTGATACCTGGGCCCTGAAAGCAGTTCATTTACTGGTAGAGGTGTATCTGGAGTGTCTGAAAGAAGCTTGCTGTCTCTGATAATCTTACTTAGTTCACCTTTCTGACATTCAAAATCAGGAAGAGCTCATGCCTCTGACCTGTCTTGTGAATCTTTACCTCCTGGTCTTGGGAGATCTTCAGTGTAGTTGCTACTCAAGATATTTCCATGGGCTGATTTTTGGCATCTTTGCTACAAAAGCTATCTTGCTGCCTAAAAACAAACAAACAAACACACACACACACACACAAAAAGCAACTTCTAGCAGTGCAAGAATTAAAATTTAATTTATTCCCTAACTCAAGGAAGCTGGCTTGATTTTACTAATATTTAGAAGGAGAGAAACTATGATAAACTATGATTTAACTACATATCAGTAGTTATACCAGGATGGTGTTCTTTTTGTGTGTGTGTGTTTGTGGTTTGGGTTGGGGTGGGGAGGGTGTTGTTTTTAATCTTAAAAGCAACAAAAATTTTCAAATTAAATTCTCTCTCTCACCCCAAAATATATCCAACAATCCAATTAAGTATTAGTTTGGATTTATGGCTTCATAACCAAGATTAGAATACAGTCCTCATCTTCCCAAAATCATATATGTGGTATTTTAAATACACATGTAAACTATTCCAGATGATGCCTTGCAGTGATAGATATGTTTAAAAATATAGTTAATGTATTAGGGAGAACAACAGTTTCTACCTCTAAATTCACAAAACTCCTCAATGAATAAGCTAATACTGTCATAAAATACTGTAGATGCAACTAGGATTTGGAGGTTTCCATGCAATGTCCAGGATTTATACAGCTGGAAAAGGCATAAGACCTATTCAGTATGTCCCAGGCTTGAATAAGGGCAAAATTCAGACTTTAATCAGGCTTATGCTTGTGAACGCCACTATGATTTTACAATACAAATACCAAAACCTGTAGTTTTCTTGTGGTGCAGCTTCCTTAAGACTTGCTGAATCTTTATCATCTGAAACAGATACGGTGAAACAAAGAAAAAACAAACCAAAATAAAACAAAAAAGCAATCAAACAAAGCAACATCTTCAAGTCTTAAACCACAAAACAACTATTATTTGTCAGAGTCCTTCATGCAACATTTGCTTGTATTGGACTGGAACCAGTCATACAGTGGTGAAAATTATATACCCATTTATACCTATAGTATTGCTTATTGGCATCATATCACAAATGTAAAGAATAATTTCATTTGGAAGGAACCTCTGGAAGTATTTTGGACCAATGCCCTTCTCAAAGTAAGGTCAACCTTGAAGTTGTATTAGGTTGCTCAAGGCCTTGACCTGTAGTTTCCTGCTTGTCAAGGAAACACTTAAGGGAAGTATAAACTGATACTCTTTGTGATGAGATCTCTTACTTGAGGTAAGAATTTATTATAATCAGTGGCATATTGATTCATATTCCTAGTGAGTAATTTGCCTGCATTTGTGCTCTGGATTGGCCCATTTTTACTCTGAGGAAAAATAAATACAAAATAATTTCTGCCAATGCTAAGTGGTGCAGCATTTCTGGTGTGATTTTTATTCTTCCTCTCTCACTTGATTTTGAATCACAGAATCATAGAATAGTCAGAAGGGACCTATGGAGATCTCCAAATCCAACCCCACTTCTCAAAACAGTGACAGGTAGGACAGGCTGTTCAGACATGTCCAGTTAGGTTTTGAATATCTCCAATAATGGAGAATCTCCAGACTCTCTAAGTAACCTGTTCCAGCCTTTGATTCCCCTCACAGTAAAAAACAAAACAAACAAAAACAAAAACAAACAAACAAACAAAAAACATTTTTCCTACGTTTAAATGAAAATTTCAGTATTTCAGTTTGTACCCACCAAGCCACTCTTCTCATTACAGAAATCTGTCAGTTTGGTCAAGCAAGATTTCCCCCTTTTAAATGAATGATGATGAGTGTTGATAATATTCTAGTTATTTAAATGCTCAGAAACTGTCTTCAGAATTATTTACTTAACAACTTTCTGTAGATTTCCTGAAACTGAAGCTTGTTGATCTCCAAATCCTCTTTTTTGTCTCTTTAGAAAACAGGAAGGACATTTACTTTCTTCCAGTCATCAGGAAATTCTCCCAGCTGACGTGACTTTTAAAATATTATTTCTCATGTAATTGTAGAATATAGCGTTGCACTTGTTTGTTGTCTGTTAATAGCTGAAATGTATTTCTTTCTACAAAGATGTTAGAAGAATATTAAAAAAAAAGTGTCATCATGAAACTGTCAGGATAATCTCTGAGACAGAGACCACTTCCACCGGGGTATTGCTGGCTTATAACTAAGTGTGGACTCATTGATTTAAGAAAAAATGTGCCTAAATTGACACATTTATTCCAGCCCAAAACAGTTAGACTCTTTAGACTCTGGATTCAGATTAACTGGAGTCTTATGGCTTTAAAATACACAGGATAAATCTGCTTCACAAAGCATAGTGAGATGCTTAATGAAAGGGAATGGGATGTAGAAGCATCTGAGTTACCAAAGACCCAAAGGTCTACTTTAGTAAACAACAACATCTGTGCACAGGCTCAGATCTTCTAGTCTTGATAGTTTACACTGCTTGAGTGTTTTTTTTTTTTTTTTTTTTTTTTTTTTAATTCTGATTTTGATGGATTCAAGCCTGCAAAGGGTTTCAGGAACTTAAAGAAGGATTCTTAAATTAAAATGCAATACGTGTGAACCTGACCCAGGTTTTACTCTTTCTTTATTGCAGTCATTCTGCATTTTCCTGGTAATATCTGAAATATCTGTTTCAGATGATTTATAGGAACCATAAAACAGAGAACAGAAAGCATTGGAATTATCATGAAATGTGTTCTTAGGAAGGAAGAACAAGCCTTTGTTTCAGATTAATTTGTTTCTCAGTTGTTTCGTAGCTTGTCTGGTTGTTGTTTGTGAGATCTGTGTTCAGTTAAAGTTGATATATCTGGGGGATGTGTGTGGAGCTGTTTGAATAATTTTTGATGAAACAGTTTTATAGAAGTATGCCTGTTCACTGAAACTTAAGTGAAAGATTGTTCTTGAATGTAAGGAAATGTTCTTGTTACTACAGCGATGGTATAGTCTCCCAGGGTGAGATATTTATCAGAACAGATTTATGACTGTCAGGAAGATACATATTAGTAAGAAGTAAGTTGTTATGGTATTTTACTTCACAGGTAAAGGTTAGAAAACAGATTCTACTAATAATGATATGGTTGCAACTGCCAATATAGCACTTTTCCAAAGTGTTATCAAACCCAAAAGGGTTCAATTTTATCTCACCATTTGTAGCAGTCCATTAGATATAGAAAAACAAAACAAAACAAAACTTAGGTAAAGCCTTCATGAACTTACTTGATTTAACTTGTGCTAACAGGTAAGCAAAAATAAGTTAGTAACTAACATTTTTAGTTTTAGAATGGGACACTCAGGAATAAAGCTTATAAATTTTATAGCTTTCTACTCACATTCAGATTAACTGAGAACTCTTTGAAAGCAATGTGAAGAAATGAAGAGAAATCCTTAAAAATCACATTGAAAATTACCTTGATATTTTTTCTCAAGTGAAAGAAACAACTTCCAAAGAAAAGCTGATTAATCAATGTATGAATGACCACTTCCAAAAATAATCTTAGGATTAAGTAAAGAAACCATAAAGAATGACAAACTAGTAAATAAACCAAACCTATGTCTGAGAAATAATTAAAAGCAAGAGATTTGGCCAAACAGAAGATGAGTTAAACCCTGGAGATAAGAAAGCAATGTAGAAATACCTTAGAAAGATCTAAACTCTGTTGCTCAGTAGGAGATTGTGACAAAGGATAAGAAAAAATTGCTCAAAATAATATGATTTTTCTTGACTCAGGCCTCAAAAATCATGACGAAGCTGAATATAGCACAAAGACCCTCATATATTGTTAACAAGATGGAAACAATCACACCTCAGATGTGAGAAAAAATCAAGGATCTCATTATGTTCAAATAAAGGAACAGAATAAGCACCAAGATAACCTCCAGGCTCAGTGTGATATGTTTTTTGAAAAGGCAAATGACAGTGGATGCATTTGATGGCTTATTTCCGGGTAAAAGAAAAAAGAAACAAATAATTTTGGAAGGAATTAAAGAATTTTTAACTATAGTCTTTTTTTTTTTTTTTAATTTATTTTTTATTTCTTAAAACCTTTCTCAAGAAAGCCTAATTTAAACTTGAATGGACACATAGAAAGCATAAAAAACAGACATCATAGACCAGAAGACTGTTATTGTATAATTTACTAAAAGGAAAACTGAGAGATGATATGATTTTTCTCACCAGTATGCCAAGGAGCAAACAGCAGGGAAGGAAAGTGCCTATTTAAAATAAATGGTAAAGTTGGCAGAACAACTAAAGACAGGCTACTCAAGCATGGCTTTAGGCTGAAAGTTGGAATAAGCTTTGTAAGCATCAGAGAAGCGAAGTTATTAGACTCAATTCTTCAGTAAGCATAAAAGAACAAAGATCTATTAATACAGGTAAACATTTGGAAAGGGATTTTGCAATGTCTGTGATTTGCTTGTACTGGAGTGGACTGGTCTTAATATCATAAAAGTGCTTTTCTGATCTTATTATGTTCCTACTTTTCTACTCTAGATCATCATTGTGCAAGTTCTTACTGCAATGTGTCTATTTCATATCAAAATTCAAGAAAAACACTTGTTTCAGATTCCTGAAAAACCTGTACAGTGCACGCAAAAAAGAACAAATTTATTTGCATAGAAGCATTTTGATATCTGAAAAAATATGCAGGGATCTGTCTTCTGTACCTGAAAGAAAGTGCTATCCAAATTAGTAGCCTCACATACTAGAAAAGTAAAGATGCTTGCTGGCTGTGCATCACTAACCAGTTGCTATAATTATATAAGAAGCATTCATCCCTTTATATGTCTACAATTTACTGTTATATATCTTCATAAGTCTCTCTAGGTTCACTTTAGGTGATGGAAAAACATAGACATCTTCATGGCTTGATTCATTTGACCTGTTTTATGTGACCATATTCTGAAGTCAAAGATGAATTGCACCATAAACATACCTATTTCATTTTCTTTATAAAGAAATCTCAGATAAGCTGTACTCCTCCCAGACTACAAACATGCTCATAAATTAAACACTGACAAGGAATGTTCCTGAGTGTTAGTACTCAATGATCTAGACTGTGAAGCAGTCAAAATGGTCTCTGGTATGATTTTGACCTCAGCTGGTCAATGGTCTCCCCAAAACTTCCTGGGCAAGGTTTGGGATTTAGTATGGGCAGAAACTGTTTCCAAAGGGCAGTTTGGCTGCTAGTGGAATTTACTGCTATGTACACAGACATGCCAGCTGGCCTCTAAAGCCAAGAACAGCTGTGGGTACATTTTGTTTAATAGGATGGTGCAGTTGTATTAGATAGACACATATTTGTAGGGTCTGCTCTTTAGGAAATCAGTACAGTGTTGGGAGGCATAAATTTGGAAACCAAGTTCATTTTGCTTGTTTAAAAATTGATATTTCAGTGACTTCCAGCAATCTCTATAAAGCTAACCAACACATGAGGACAAGGCAGGATTCACTGCTCAAAACCAAGAGAGTTTACAATTCAGTAAAGTGAACTGATACTGAATTTGAGTTTCCTTGAATTAAGATTTCTTTTTCTTGTTTCTCGGTGAAAATAACTCTTGCTGCTAATCTGGGTTTTCTGCGTCTCTTTATTCCAGGACAGAAAAACACAGCTAAAAATTATAACATTTTTCCCTTACCTAGTTTTGCCGAGTCAAATATTTACACCAGACAGTTTTCATATCCTTTTAAAAGAAGAATGGAATTGATGTTCCTGAAGTTCTGTCTTCATATGTCTTCAAAATCAAAAGCAGAGAAAAATGTTACTGATGTCACAAACTTAGTCTTCTCATTTCAGACACCTGATGTCACTTTGGCTGTCTATCATGACTCACTCTTCATTATTTGTAATGAAAGGAGCTACAGAGACACTCAAGCTAAAGCATGAATTAAAAAGTGTAACCTAATATTAATCATAAGAACATTTTCATAAGAACATTTAATCATAACCATTTTCCCACAACTTTGAAGAGAATTATTTATAATACAGTAGTGATTCCTGATGTAGAGGTCATGACTAATGAATTGGATGGATGGTTACACTCAAAGAGTTATGGTCAATGGCTCAATGGCCAGATGGAGATCAGTAACGGATAGTGTTCCTCAGAGGTTGGTATTGGGACCGTCACTGTTTAACATTTTGTTGGTGATATGAATAGTAATATTGAGTGCACCCTCAGCAAGTTTGCTGATAACACCAAGCTCTATGATGTGGTCAACACGCTGGAGGAAAGAATGTCATCCAGAGGGACCTTGACAAGCCTGAGAGGTGTGCCTGTATGAACCTCATGAAGTTCAGCAAGGCCAAGTCCAAGGTCCTGCACACAGGTCAAGGCAATCCCAAGCACAAATACTGAGTGGAGAATTGATTGAGAACAGCCCTGATGATGAGGACCTGTTGGTTGATGAGAAGCTCAACGTGAGTCAGCAATGTGCATTTGCAGCCCAGAAAGCCAACCATATCCTGGGCTGCATCAAAAGCAGCGTGGTCAGCAGGACGAGGGAGGTGATTCTCCCCCTCTACTCTGCTATTGTGAGACACCACCTGGAGTACGGTCTTCAGCTCTGGGGCTCCCAGCACAAGAAGGATGTGGACATATTAGAACGAGTCCAGAGGAGGGCCACAAGGATGATCTGACTGCTGGAGCACCTCTCCTATGAAGTCAGGCTGAGGGAGTTGGGGTTGTTCAGCCTGGGGAAGAGAAAGTTCCAGGTAGACCTTCCAGTACCTAAAGGGGGCCTACAGGAAAGTGGAAGAGGACTCTGTAGTAGGGAATGTAGTAATAATGTTTTTAAATTAAAAGAGGGTAGATTAGAGTAGATATTCAGAAGATTTTTATTTTTATTTTTATTTTTTTTTTACTCAGAGGGTGGTGAGGCACTGGCACAGGTTGCCCAGAGAAGCTGTGGATGCCCTATCTCTCGAAGTGTTCCAAGGCCAGGCTGAATTGGGCTTTGAGCAACCTGGTCGGGTGGGAGTTGTCCCTGCCCATTGCAGGAGGGTTGGAGCTAGATGATCTTTAAGGGGTCCATCTAACCCAAACCATTCTATGATTCTATGATTCATAGAAGTCTATGAATGTCAGTTTTGACATTAATCATTGTCCTGAATGTAAATAATTTCTTTATGCAAGTTTGGTGCATATACACAGGAGGTAAACAATGTGCATAGTCCAAGTCAAAAATAAGAGTTAAGCTAATTTAAGGTTACCAAGATCCAGACTAATTTATTAGGCACCGAGCAAATATTTTCTGGGGAACACTGTCTGCACCAACCTTTCCTATTCAAAGACAGTTGCAGAGAAAAGAGGGAGGGAAATGATAAGATCACAGGTGAATAAAAAAAAATGCAAATAAATCACAGCTCTCCTGACTCTCATCTCAGTTGTGAATCTATGTGTTTCTATAGATTTCTCAAGAAAGAAAAGAAAAGCTATACATTGTATAAAGGCACAGTATTAGGATATGGAGGTGTATAGGGTATGTAATCATGACAAACTCTGTAGACATAATTAATTAAATAAGGTTTTAATGATCTACATTGAGTAATGCTTTCAGTCTAGCTGTAATAACATAGAGCTTCATACAGATGCAAAATTTACTTGAGAAATGAGGTGAAAATTTAAGCTGTTCATTCCTACTGAGCTTTGCAATACTGTTATGTCTCTGTGAAATTACCTGCGCTAGCTCAGCTACATCTGTGAAAGTTGTGGTATCTGTAGTATAGGCAGACCTACAAAAAATGGACCCTAGTTAAGAGTTTATTATGTAAAAATTCTGATAATTCCTCAGCACATCAGTTTATTAAATATATATTTTCCTTCCTCCTCTTCTTCCTTATCAAACACTGAAGAATCACTGTCAATAATAGCATTATGCGTAGTGGATTAAGTCATAAACTGTGACACCTTTGTTAGGTTTTCTACAGAACTATTTACAGTCCCCGTAAGTGCATTTCCTTCAGCTGTTGTTCTTCTTCATTCTCAGAAAAGTAACTTATCAACCCAATAAAAGGATGATTACTGGACAGAAGCCAGTTGTGGTTTCTCTTGAAAACTTTACAACAGCCAGGATGGAAGAGGAACTCTGTTAGATTCCCCTAGTCCTGCTGCAGTCAGGAAAGCCTAAGGGCATACATCACCTCATGTATAGATTGTTCTGTTTGCTTTTACACTTGGTAAGCCCTTAAGACTCAGGAATGCACATCCCTGAAAAAAAAACCTATCTATACAGAGTGAGCAATCGTTACATCTGATTAGGAAGCATGAAAAGAAACACACATGTGGTTGACTCTGTTCCTCTGATGTCTGTGGCTTTTTGCTGACAGGAAGGAAATCCTTTTTAAAATTTATTTTTTTAAGAGTTCAAATAGATTTCAAACTATGTGAGCCCAAACTTGCTTTCAGTTATGCCCATGTACTCCTATTGGCTATCCCATAAGAATGCAGGCATGTCTCCAGAGAACAAGATTTGCTTTGCTTTTCTGAAGCATTTTCTAATCTGGGTCAATCTTACAATAAAATGTCCAGAAGAAATTTCAACCTCCCCAGGTGTTTGTTGAGTGTGAATCTCAGCTGAGTGAGCTGTACAAGAATGTCCACAGATATAAGGCTCAATGGACTACCATAATATTTTCTGTAGAGTGGAATTATGTTGGCTACACTGTGGACTAGATCTCAAGGTGTTAAGTATGTCTATATCAGGTAGCAAAGTGCAATAGACATGTTTGGGAAAGCATCTCTCTAGCAATATATAATTAGCCTTCTGCCAGGCACAGAAAAGTGTCACCTATGTTATTGGGAAAGCTATGCAATTTCAGGCTCTTAATAAGCTCTCCTGATAGAGCAGGTAGAGCGCTGCAACACTGCAGCCTGATATTTTCTCTCTCCAGAGCTGGCTTATTGTCTTCCATCATGGACACTCATTTGCATTCATGGACATGAGGTAAATGTGTCCAATGTCTTGAAAATGAGTGCTGTGGTGGTTTGCTGGCATGCAAATTCAGAAGCACAGATCAAAAATATGCATAAATCACTTAGCCTGACAAGGGCACATGCTTTCTAAAAAATCAGTTTCCATAGACACTTAGACCTGGATTCATTCCATGCAAATTTAGTCACTTTAGTGAGATGCCTAGGGAAGATCTCCAAGTCAGATTAAAAATATTTTGGCCTTCTGGAAGTGCTGATTTTTCTCCATTAGCTACAGAGCAAGTGTCTAGTGTTTTCACTCTTAGGTCAGGTGTCTCAATTAAGTGTTTAGATTTAGAACTGAGACCAAAGTAGGATCTGGCACCTTTTCCTCTATTTTAAACTCCCTTCAAAATCCAACTTTGGTGCTGAAAGGCTGTTATGAAAAAGTATGACATGACCAATGATAAATTGCATCCTTTTCTACAGAACTGGAACCTCATCTGTTAAATATTCCCTAACCTGTATTTATGCAGTTGATTATTTCCCCCTAAGTATGTCATCTTGCACTTGTCTCTGTTAGATAGCATCCTGGGTTTTATCCAGGTTAACCTGCTTGGGAGTGTTGGTAATTTTCCACTAAACATTTCCATAGTGTTTTTATTAACATGAACATCTGTCTTGGGTTAGAGCTAGAAATAACAAAATAGATGAGAAACTCTATTTGTGCTAGTCTTCTGCCTGTTTAATTCAGAAATTAAAATGAGTTTTCTCCATTTATTGTATCAAGGTTTGGCATACATGAATGGAACTAAATTGCCTGTTAATACTTAGGTTCAGTAGCCATAATTACCAAGTCTGGCACTTATGCCAGACCTGTGTTATGATTGTATCTAGAAGTAGCTTGCTCAAGTCAAGAAAGGAGCACAAATATTGATAAAACATTGCTTTTTCTATCCTTTCACTTCATCCAACTGGTACAATTAGTAGATATGTTTATGATACGTCTAAAAATTTGTCTCAATACACACAAATATATATATATATTCAATTTTACTGCACAATAATTTAACAATTATTTAGCCTGAAACAGAAATAATCAGAACTTAAACAAAACACACTGAATTATACTTCTTACATTACAGATTTACGCTATTATTATAGTAGAAAATACGTACCAAGTACTGGTCGAGTGTAGTGAAAACTACTTCCAGTACAGAAAAAAGGCAATGAGAACTGTGAACAGATAATTTCACTTTTTGAGAATTTCACACTCAGATAGACATTTTTGCAGGATTACTCAGTATGTCAAAAATGTTTCATTAAGCACTTTAAGGAAATGTCCATTTTCACACTAAGAACATGTGGAATCCCTGGGTCTTTGTGATTTTCAAGAGGAATCTGTTACCTTTTATAAAGTGTAAAAAAAGATAATATTCTATATTATTTCCTTTGGATGTAGATTGTATTTTTCTTCCTAATTTTCTTTGAGACTATCTTTGCTTTAAAAGAAACATTCCTAAGTGAAAAATTTCACAAATTAACATCCATTTTCTGGTTCATAGCAAGACCCCAAAAGCTTTGTGAATCAGGATTTTTTGTATGTTGCTGCAAGTCACAGAAATGCTGTTACTTGACTTCTGTGGAAAGAGGAAAATAATGAATGACATGCAACAGCCTGTGTCACATTATCCCATCCTATGTCACATTATCATCCCAAGAGCTTAGTTTGGGCACCATACACTATGACTTAGTCAGTAAACATTTGTGACAGAGCAAACTGATGATGCATTCCCTACCCTTGCTGCAATTTTACTGGCCTTGATGACTATATAGTCTTCATTATTAACATATCATACCCTATACACTGTTGAGTCTCAGAAAGATGCTAAGCAGCTGGAAGCTTGTGCTGGTTGCCAGAAGGGAAACAGGCTCCCACACACAGAGTTTAGTGTAACAACAATCCTTACTTATTGGCAAGGAAGTGTGTGTGTGTGTGGTGGCAGTTTAAGAATCTATAAATCCTTCTCATCTTGTGTCAAAAACGTCACTCAGGCTGAAGGCAAAGAGGTAGATCCTGTGCCAGTCCCTGATTTCTGGGACTTGATTTGGTGAAAGGACCACACTCTTTGCATGTCCTTTCTCTCCTTCTTCATGCTGTGCATCATTTCAGCTGACAGATTTACACAGGAAACCTGGCTCAGCAAGGCCTGCCGTAGTTGGTGGCAAACAAGAATATGAGGGAATTAACTTCTGGCCTGCTGACAGTGGCTAAATCTGCCAAAGCAGAGCTGGGTAATTTGGTTTCTTTCTTTTGTTGATTTTGTGCCAGCCCACAAGAGAGGATTAAGCAGCTAAATTCTGCATGGAGAACTCTACCCCTTTCGCTCAAATCCTATTGTCTTGATAGAATGACAGTAGCTAGTTGTGCCAATCTTTAACATCTTGCTGGCATTTCCCCAGAACATATCAGCTTTTGGTCCCTGAAAAGAGGGATTTGTTAAAGAACTAATGTTAAAAAGAAATAAAGAAGGACAGAAGAGGATGAGAAGCCATGGTGTAAAAGTTTTGCCTTGTATTAATTAAAGGAACAAAGTTCTCTAATCCTGGTGGAGAATCCACAATGAAACATGGATAAGTCCCTAACTCTTCTGTCATTGTAACACATTAAGAGAGCTCATTCCCTGTTATCCACAGTATTTGTTTAATGTAGGAGCTATTCTCTATTGAGCTCTGAGAAGCTCTGTATTCATTTCACTCATTAACTTTGGGAAGAGAACACCAAAATATAAGGTCTTCATTTTCACTGTTAGTAGATTATACTTATGTCACAAATAAACTAAGGATGAACCTTTATTATTATTATTATTTATTTATTTATTTATTTTTCCAAAACATTAGATAACCCCAGACCTTTTCTGAAACTCAGATAAGCTTGTTTAAATGCTAAGGAAAGTGAGTGTAAGGGGAATGAGGTTTTTGATTTTCTATTTCAAAGCCAACATTCTTTAAAAACTTAAGTGTAACGTGCTTTCAGACTGAAACCATTGTCGCTTTTAAGAGGAAGATTGGTCTTCTCATACAACTTCTTGTATTGAACAGACCAGAGGACTTCATCCAGAGATTCCTGAGAAAGTCCTATCAAATAGTAAAGAAAAGCTTCCAGAAAGATAGGCAGCTTCAGGATGTGGTCTTCAATGGACACAGGAATTTTGCAGTAAGGATTAGATATACTTCTGAAGGGCAGGAAGGACTGGATTTACTCCTATAGCTCACAGTCTGGCAGTTTGAACATTTGAACATGAAGTTTGTAAACATGTTTGAGTACTAATTTTGATGTAAAACCCCAATAAATTTTAGTTTATTTTTTAAATGTAGCGCAGTGCCTATGAATGAAAACTCCGAAGTGAGAAGTGAGGAAACAACTATCTATTTCACTAAATACTGTATTTAAAGTGAGAATACTTTAAGCCAGAGCATTATACAGGAAAGAAAAAAATGCCAATCTGACATCTACACAAGAAAATGTTCTTTGATTAAAGCAAACACATAAAGACAATTCAGAAGGGATACTTTCCTCTATTTCATTTGCTATTCTTATTTCAGTGGTGTGTTACTTATCAAGTCAAACATTTAAAAATTGACTAAGACAAAGAAAGCAGATCCAAATCTGTGTTTCACTGATTTGAAACTTAATTCATTTTCAGCATTTTATAAATGTATGTCTTATAATACAGTGTTAGATATAAGGAGTGCTCTTGCAGGATTTTGAGTTATGCTTTTGCATTTGTAAAACAACATTTTCATTTTTAATGTAACAGTTCAAGATCTAGTTTTATAAGAGGAGGAGGAAAGCAGCTGCAGATGGTTGGAGCAGGGTAGTAAGTGAGGTAGTTTAATGTATCACTGATAAAATCCCAGTCCACTTAAAGAAAAAAATATTTTTAATATTTTTAAAATATACATATATATATATTTAAGATTTGGAGAGTGTTTCTCAGTGCTTTTAGTTACATTTTTCCTTTCTTTTGTAATGATATTATTTTTCAATATTAACCAATAGCAGAACCACAAGGAATGTTGTTCTGCAACAGCAAAATATCATGACATACCAAACTAGCGATACTATCATTAAATCTTGGTTTTGAAAATATGAACCCTTTTGCCACTTTTCTTTTTTGTAAAATATAAGTCCTCATCAGTAAATCAGCAGAAAGATATACAATATACTTGTATTGTGATGACACTCTTGTACATTTTTAAGGTGCTAATCTGAGTCTGAGTTCTTTTACTGAAAACAATAAGTGACATGTTGAAAAAAGTTCTGCTGAATCAACACTGAGGTGTGAAGGATGTTTTTCTCAACAGATTTCAAAAATAATGTAACTGCTAAATAAAGACCTTAAAAACATTTTCCTTTCATGTATATTAACTTGAAAGAAACTATACTTTCAATTTACCACCATCAAAATTTTAGTACAATGTAATTCTCTTTTCTTGAAATGACTCTTAAATTAAGCTTAATATTTCTTCATCTGTTGATGGACTAGATGGGAAATACAAGAACTTGGCAGGAGACGAGGACATCATCTTTTGGTAGTTCCTAATCTAGCAGGTTTAACTTCATAGCATCTGAAGTGGTTGCAGTAAACTAGGAGAATCAAGAACACAGGGACAGTATGAACATAACCAGAATTTTGAAGTGGCCTAGAAAAGAACAGTAAAAGGAAGAAGAAGGTTCTCCCTTTTCTCAGAATTCCTGCATATAGCAAACTTTGGGATGAGTGCAATAAAGTTCACTTACCAGACTCATTATCAACAAGTTGAACATACATGCTAAGATTAAAGAACTGCTGGTGACTTGATACATCAATCCCCACAATGGATGTATAGTTTTGAGCATTACAGTTTTGAGAGAACAGGAGGGGAAGAGAAAAGAGAAGAGAAGAGAAGAGAAGAGAAGAGAAAAGAGAAGAGAAGAGAAGAGAAGAGAAGAGAAGAGAAGAGAAGAGAA
>NC_048895.1:106165258-106178444 GCF_011077185.1 Oxyura jamaicensis
GAGAAGAGAAGAGAAGAGAAGAGAAGAGAAGAGAAGAGAAGAGAAGAAGAGGGGAAGGAAAGGGAAGGGAAGGGAAGGGAAGGGAAGGGAAGGGAAGGGAAGGGAAAGAATAAATAAAATAAAATAAAATAAAATAAAAGAGAAAATAAAATAAAAGAGAAAATAAAAGAAAATATAAGAAAGGAAAAGAAAAGAAAAGAAAAGAAAAGAAAAGAAAAAAAGAAAAATAAAAGTAA
The DNA here is from genome assembly GCF_011077185.1 of Oxyura jamaicensis. Taxonomy (NCBI): domain Eukaryota; kingdom Metazoa; phylum Chordata; class Aves; order Anseriformes; family Anatidae; genus Oxyura; species Oxyura jamaicensis. The sequence continues at coordinate 106,165,495 of NC_048895.1, forward strand.
AGAAAATAAAAGTAAAGAAAAGAAAATAAAAGTAAAGTAAAGAAAAGAAAATAAAAGTAAAGTAAAGAAAAGAAAAGAAAAGTAAAGTAAAGAAAAGAAAAGAAAATAAAAGTAAAGTAAAGAAAAGAAAAGAAAAGAAAAGAAGAAAAGAAAAGAAAAGAAAAGAAAAGAAAAGAAAAGAAAAGAAAAGAAAAGAAAAGAAAAGAAAAGAAAAGAAAAGAAAAGAAAAGAAAAGAAGAAAAGAAAAGAAAAGAAGAAAAGAAAAGAAAAGAAAAGAAAAGAAAAGAAAAGAAAAGAAAAGAAAAGAAAAGAAAAGAAAAGAAAAGAAAAGAAAAAAAAAAAAGAAAAGAAAAAAAAAAGAAAAAAGAAAAGGAGTAAGTCAGATGAACAAACCCTATCATTTCAGATGCTATTTGTCTCTTGAGGACAAAAATATCAAGACATCTGTTGCTCTTATCTCAGTCCATGTCAGCAAAATTAGGATGCGTAAAAGTCATCTTGTATATGTATATATGTTATATGTATATTTACACACACACACACATATATAAATAAATCTTGAAGTCTATCTGTGGTATATCATCCTTATCAGGATATGGGTGCTGGAAATTCAATTGCTTTGAAGAATTAAATGGACCATTAAACTATCCATTCTGGGAGCATGGATGGATTGACACTCTGCAATGGCATTTGAATTACCCACTTTGCCATCTCTGGCAAATGTTTCCAATTTTTTTCCTGACCTACCCTTAGGCTGATAAGAAAAGATAACATGAACTTAAGAGCCATGGCAAATTAGTTTATCATCACTACTAACACTACCCTCAAACAGTCCAGGAAGCCTTCCAGCAAGGATTAACAGTATAATAAAGTTGCATCTAACATTTCTTGTGTTCATTTATCTAGAATGTTTTCTGGCAATGTTGAGTGTATTTTATTAAACGTATCTGCACAAAAACCTTGAAGGACTAAAGCTTAAGCCTATTAAATTATTAAACATCCAAGTTCCATGGTGAATTTAAGAGGCTTGGTTCTGTTTGGAGGGATACAGGCATGGATTACCAGCGGCATAGATTATAAACTCACTATTGCTCATTCATGCAAACTCTGGTTTGAATAATCATGCCTAACTTCAAATCCTATCAGAAACTCCCTTTATTTGAAAATGTGAACAAGAGGTCTGTGAGAATAGTATCCAGAGGGCTTCTTGTCACAGCTGAACTGATAATGTTGTAAGGAAAAGGAGTTTCATCATTCTGTTTCTTTGTGGAATAGTAATATCATACCACAAATTATACCAACAAGACTGTGATAATTTTGGGGCAGTTTTTTCATTCTTGTACTAGTCCAAATCCTCTGTGATTGTCATACAACATTTTAGGTGCAATTTACTGGACATGTATACCTATTCAGCATCTCTGTTTTACAGAAGGGGAATATGAGGCTGTGCTATCAAATGATGATTTCAAGGCATTTCAGGGAAATGCCAAAAACATGAGACTCTTGTTCAGGCTTTGTGCTTATTTTCATTTATTTGTTTTAGTTGACCCCATTGTTTATAACATTATAAGGAAAACAAAACAAAAACAAAAACAAACAAAAAAAGCTTGCTAAAATACTTATTTCCTTATCAGATGTAGACGCTCTGGGTTTGATCATGGAATAGCAGAGATTCCTACTAACTGCTAATTTCAGTTCTAGGAATTAAGAAGTATTTACTAGAAGAAATGCATAGTTAATCTTTTGCCAAATCAAATCACAGCCTTTCTTTCTCCACTTATCCTTTACTGTTAACTGTCATGAAAAATCCAAATAAAAAGTTTTGCTTGTTATTCCTTAGGGGAAAAAAAAAAAAAAAAAAAAGCAACTTAAGAAGTATTAATAGCCAAATAGACATAATTTAAAGGATCATTAGGAGAGGAAGTATGGAGCTAATCATTACATTACAGAAAACCAGTATCTCTGTACATTTTATGACCAAAAGGGTAAATATGGTCTGTTTCTTCATCAGTAATTCATGTGAAAACTGAATGTAAAGACAGTGTTTCCTATAGGAAATATCAAGTCATCCAGAAGAAAGGAAGTTTGTCCTTTCCAGTGTCCATATGTTGGGTACAGAGGATATGGTTCCGCAGTCATGGTGCTTTCCCTGGGGAAGTGTGAGTGGACCCGAGACAGCCTTTCACTAGTCCCTAACTTCACTTTTCCTCAGGCTTTAGCCACCGTTCACTGAAAAGGTCCCTCCCTAGATTGACAAGCCTGTTGACAAAGATGTTCTTGATCTCTCTTGTCTGATACAGCCCTCACTCCCTAGCAGTCCTCATTTCTCAAAGAGGACACATTTCAAATATGATAGAGCCCAGGTCATATGGATAAAATATTTATTCAATAATCTGATATTTCAGTATGTATAGCTCTAGAATTGAATAACATTGTTTAACTGTTTGGTTCTCCTTAGGTTTTTAGCCCATAATACTACCAGAACAGATTGTCTTTACTATTACATAATAAAAGACAATACACATATTTGCTATTACTTTCTGCAGCTGCTAAAACAACTAGCAAACTTTTCATCTAATCATCCTGAATACTATCTACTATAAAACAAACTAAAATTGCAATTCTGACAAAGATTTATTTATTTATTTATTTTTCTCTAGTGATTCCTGCTGCCCTCAATTTATTCAAATATGAAAAGAGAATAGGATTGGACTCTTCAGTATAGAATCAGGCAGTGTTCTACAAGCATTATTCTCCCTGCAGTTTTTCCATATTATATACCAGATTCTCAAAGCTCATAGATACAAATACTTGAATTCTGTAGTTTTCTTAGTTTCCTAGGAAAATGCATCCAGACATCTTCCTAATTATGTTCTAGTCTTATATCTTTGGAGTCACCACGGAACATCGGCCTTGAATGCTTTACTCCCTCATCTTCATTAACATATCTTCAATTTATGAGCCAGGTCACATTAGTAAATGGAGGACCCCTTCATAAAAAATATTCAAAGGACATTTTGAAGGACTGCATTTTCCTTGGAAATGTTGGCATCTGAATGATTTGAAAAGTCTGGTCCATTTAGAATAATCTTCGGGAACTTCCTTTCTTTATGAAGGTAAATCAGGAATAATTTAAAAGTAAAGTACCTTTAGAAAATTCAAGTCATGTGCTTTCATCTTCACAACCTCATAATTAACTTTCCATTGTGAGATCTCCTCAGGTTATAGCTACTGATTAAGAGGGGAAAGGTTGAGGAGAAAGTGAAGGGCAGGGAATTACATGCTCCCTTTCCTTTTACAGGCACTTCCTTTACAGCAGGTATGATAAATACCAACCTTTATTCATGTTACAGATCTGAATTGGTGCCATATGATGATGAATTCCAATACAAAGACAAGGCAGGACCTGATTAAGAGTTGTAAAAAAAATGTATGAACACAGATGGAGAGAGAGAACTTGAAATTGGAAGATGGCAGGGACAGCTGACAGCATTATGTTTCCAATGAAGAGAGATAAAGGAAAAGTTTTTTTGGGGGGGGTTGGGGGGGGGAAGAGAAAGAGAAAAAGAGAAACTTTTCTTTTAGCCCTCTGACACCCACACTTCAATCAAAAAAAAAAAAATAAAGCTTGTTTTGATCTTTTTCCATGGTTCTATGTAATGTAACAGAGATGAATCACATGCAGGAAGCTGTTTTGACTTCCAGCACATCAGCATATCCACTTGCCTTTACAAGTTATATATTCTGAAGGAAACACTGAAGGAAACATATTCAGCTCTATTCATGTGCATGTTTCTCCTTCTCAAAATTTTTAACTCCATCAGAACTCCTATGAACAGATACAGGATATCTCCTAGGTAAATTCTAAGGCTTTGAACTGAAATATCTCCTGCCAACATTCTGAAAAACTAACAGACTCATATTGGCTCAGACACAGCCTGAAGATTACTGTAGAAGTTCTCGTAGCGTAAAGGCAATCACAGAATCACAGAATCATCTAGGTTGGAAGAGACCTCCAAGATCACCAAGTCCAACCTCTGACCTAACACTAACAAGTACTCCACTAAATCATATCACTAAGTTCTACATCTAAATGTCTTTTAAAGACCTCCAGGGATGGTGACTCAACCACTTCCCTGGGCAGCCTATTCCAGTGACTAACAACCCTTTCAGTAAAGAAGTTCTTCCTAATATCCAACCTAAACCTCCCCTCATGTAACTTTAGCCTATTCCTCTTCATCCTGTCACCAGGCACGTGGGAGAATAGACCAACCCCCACCTCGCTACAGCCTCCTTTAAGGTAACTGTAGAGTGCATAGAATCATGGAATAGTTTGAGTTGAAATGAACCATTAAAGATCATCTGGTTCCACCCCTCTGCCACAGGTGGGGATACGTTTTGCTAGGTCAGGTTGCTCAAAGTCCATCCAACTTGACTATGAAGACTTCCAAGGAGGGGGAATCCACAACTTCATTGTTCCAGTGTCCAGCCACCCTAATAGTAAATAATTTATTATTTCTATTTAATCTAAATATACTCTCTTTTAGTTTTAAATTGTTACCCCTTGTCCTATCACTGCACACACTGGCAAAGAGTCTCTCCCCAAATTTCTTGTAGGCCCCCATTAGGTACTGGAAGGCCATAATAAGGTCTCCTTGAAGATTTCTCTCCTTCAGGTTAAATAACCACAAGTATATCATACTTTCTTCATAGGAGAGGTGTTCCAGCCCTCTTGACAGTTTTTGTGGCCTTCTTCTGAACCCATTAGAATAGGTCCATGTGAAAACTTGCAGTGACTCATCCTTGCAGTGAAACATCTTCTGGTTTTCTTTTTGTCCATTGTTGGTTTTGTTGTTGTTGTTGTTTAGTTTTTCCCTACTGAGGATAACATTGTAATGTTGATAAAAACATAAAATTAAAATTTATGTCATGTCCTCAGTATCGTCTCCTTACTAAACAGTAAGGGGCTGGAGTTTCCCCCAAACCCTATGTTAAACAAAGGAGTAAATGAAAACATGGGTATCTTTGGTTACAAAGTTACAAAGTAAGGGTATTGTCTTTAGAATAAGTAAGGGTTTGTTCAAATGATGTACAGCCATATGCTTCTAGGCAGTTTGGTATTCTACTGAAACATTTTAGGCATACTAAGTAATTATATTTAAAAATAAACAAAATATATTTATAATATATTTTATATTTAAAAATAAACAAGGAAGTATTGGGGCATCTTAACAGTTCAGTAACAGAAAAACAAACAAACAAACAAAAAATGGACCAGAAACTATCCTTCAGTTTTACTGGTTAACCTCATTCAGCCTTTCAGTTACTATCTACTCTTTATTTTCAATGGTTGAGAAAAATCTTGACACAGATGAATTTTCACCAAAATTAAATTACTTTTATCTTTAATGCAATGTGTTCTGTATAAAACTTTATCAAGGCCTCTAGATACATAATTGAATTGCCTGCAAAGCTTGATGCATCAAATTTCTTCTGAGAGAGCATTTTAGAAAAATTATTCAATTTTAAAGATTTTCTTTTCAATACTTCTCTGTCATTTCATTCCCTGCTGTTTCATACCAAGGTACTGTAATCAATAGACATGAATAAAAGAGCAACCATAAAGATGATTAAAGCTATTGATTCAAGAATTGAATATGCAGCTGGTGAAAAGATTAATAGGACTCCAACGCTGATAGCAAATAGTTGTATTTGCTAGCAGGGATATAAAGCCAGTGACAAGACTGTAGCATTGACTGTGAGCAATAAACAGAAAGCATGCTATACTAACAGTTTTGTTAATATGTGAATTAATACTAGTTTTATTTTATTATTATCCCAGTGTTTGATATAGATCCTTCATTTATGTCTTGTTTTTCTTCTAATGCTTCTCTTTCAAAAAGAATGCCACATAGAATACATCAGATATAATGGATGGATTGAAGAGTCTATTGTAAAAATGAAAATATTATTTATAATTTTTGCCTTGAAGTTCTTTGTTCTGGCTCTGAGAAAGTCAGTTGACTTTACTGTAATTACTCTGTTCTTAATTCAAACACCTTTTAATTTATTTGGACATAGTCCAATGAATTCACCACCTGTAGTTGGTGAATTAGGCACTTTCTGTCAACAGGACTCATTTCAACCTTCTTTGCAATGCTGATTCTCTGAATCAACTCAGTGAACAAAATTAATCTGATTATAGTTTAGCACACGGTGACTGTTCTTCTGTGTCTACAGCTTGTATTTTCTATAAAAGTGGTTCCTAAAAACCTGTTTTCTATTTTAGCCCTGTACAGTTATATGCAGTTCATGGATGCTGTCGGGCTGAAGTTCCAGCACTGAGTTTCCATTGCCAGGGATGAGTCTCCTCATCTTTTCTGTTAGTTAACACAGAAGACACCATGTGAAACAAAGGTTGTAGCTTAGGGGGCACATATATCAATAAAGGCAGATGTTCAGGTGCTACAGCTTCTGTTAGCAATCATTTGTGAGCATAAGGTGGAAAAGAAGTTGAAAATAATGTTCTTTTTATTTAATCTACAATTTCACTGTAAGAGCCAACTAAAATAATAATAAAAAATAATAATATCAGTTTAAAAAAAGTCAAGGGAGAACATCAACTCCAAATTATATTACAGATTTGCCTTTGCATTGCTTGGGAAAGGCAGAGAGTTTACATGTGGTATCACAGAGAGTAGTGAATCAAGGTTAGAAAAAAATAGCGTGTGTGTATATTTCTGTAGATAGACAGATAGGTAGATTTCACAGGATCTTGATTGTTGTATTATTTTGTAAAGGTTTGTGTTGGATTTCAATGGAAAATTTCAATTAAACATGCAAACATCTATACATCACGTTACCTGTTTCCTTAGATATATTCTCAATGCGTGTTAATAGTCTAATTTAAAACTTCTCTTGTTATATATCTAGAAGAATAAAAGGTTGATGTAACCTCTTAATGAATAATTAATTAAATAAATAAATATCCACTAGATTCTTGGAGTGGAACAACAATTTTTTGAAGGCTGCAATGTATAAATAGACCACTCCATGAATGAAGATTTTTTTGGCATCTACCTAATTAAGTTAAAAGTTAATAAATTCCCTCAGTTGCTCCTTTCTTCAGGAAGCATGAGAAAAATGCATTGAAGCAAGGAAGTTCAAGGTTTCAGTATCTGCTGCTCTTGGTCTTTCCCAGAAATTCTTTAGCTGATTACATGCTTCTCCTTTCAACAACATAAGCTTTGTATCCCAGGTTTGTAAAGGATCATTTCCCTAACCAGCCTCTCTAAGGCCACTCATGGTCAGTTAGAAAACTTAGCATCTGGATGTATTTCTATCACATACATTTAAAATGCCCAAGGGAATGAATTTTCCTTTGATTTATTTTAACAAATGTAATCTTTATAGACATCCTTATGATCTTACATTTTTTTTTTTTTCTCACATACAATATTTAAAATTCTTTCAGATTTCAGTGCTTCCTTTGCAATTTTTATTTTGTGAATTAATCCACTTGTCCCTTTTTGTTAGCAATGACAGTCAATGAATAGTAGACATTTAATGTAACTGAACAATAGTGACCTATAAGCTGTGTTTACTGTGGCATATTTAGAATGCTATACTTCATAATAAGATTCAAGTTCGGAGTTTATCCTTGTGTCAGCTCTACACTGGCGCAAATCCATTAATTTTGATTAAATTATGCCTTATGCCTAATTTATGTCAGTGTAATTGAGGAGGATTAGGGCTTAATTATAATTATACATAATTATTCGTGATTATAATAAATGCCAACATTAAGTCAAAATAGTACGGCTAAACTGTTGGGAATCCAAACTGAGATGATGAGTCGCAGTACTTAGATATGTCAAGCACCTGGCAATACACATTGAAGTTAGAATGGAAACCTGCTCCTAAATATTGCACTTTGAAATCACAAAATTAAAAGATCAAAACTGGTACAAACTTTGGACTATGAAAGGACCACATAACTATTCAAATGTCTAAAAATTACTCTTGCAACTAAAGGACAGAATAGTTTATTTCTTTTCACCAATATTTTACCTTCAGTGATCTAGTTTACATACAACCTTAAGAAGAGTGATTAAAAACAAACCTGAATAAAGGTTTTGCAGGGATGCTACTAACATATGATTTATATAGTAAAATATGATATATAATAGTAAAAATAAAAGATTAAGAAGGTGAAAGTGTATAGACTGAGGATGCAAGACATGAGTGCCTTCTATTTCCTCCAGTCAATAAATAATCTACTTTCTAATATATTTCTGGTGGCTTCATATCCATTTTAAATAAAACCTCTCCTGGGTGACCAGGGGTTCATTACCAATTTCAGCAAAAAATCTCATCTTCTTTTACCACTGAAAAAGAATATGGCACATGGGTTTTGCCCCTGGAGGTATTCCTAGAAAAGTCATCCCTCAAATTTAAGAATTCTTATTATCCTTATCAGTATAAAGGTCACACATTTTTATAATATTGAAAGTTAATTTTCACTCTGGGACTTACACCGAGTTTTTCTTGTTCTTCAATTTTTGATGTCATTGCATCAGTTGTTTTACCTTTAGAGTTGAATTTGCATAATATGCCATGTAATCACTGTATGATCTGAATTCTCTTGTTTTCACTTCCATCTCCACTTCTCTAGAATTTAAATATTTCCATATGCTCTCCTCCTTAATATTCTGCAACGATATATATATATATATATATATAAAGAAAGGCAATATAGAGACATTTCTCCTAGTCTCTTTCCAAATTAGGGTATTTCCATGTCTCTCTCCCATCACTGTAATAGTATCCTAAGAGGCCCATTAATTAGGATATTAAGCCCTGGACTGATCCTTTGTGTCAGGAGGTACCAGGAGGTTTTCCCTAATCACTGAGATGATTAGTGAACTTTTAAGTAAAGGATGCTCTTTGTACACCTCCTTCCTTTTCTTAATACCAGAGTGATTGCAGTTTGTGTTGCCTATGTAAATTAGCCATAGCCAGGGTACATGTAATGAATGTGGTCCTTCTGGGGACATTTATACCTTTCCAGTTCCTTATTTAAAATTCAGTTCTGAATTGAAACTAGGGACCAGTTCTCCTAGGAGCAGCTCTTCCTAAAGAGGAGATGGCCATCTATCTTATTACACTATGATGTTTTCTCTGTGTATGGTCTAGAACAGAAGTACTAAATCCTTGCATGTGCTTTTAGGGTATAATGATGTCTGAAATCTAGATTACTTTGAAGCTTCATCAAATTTAGGAAAGCTGAACATGGAGTGAAGTTTCTGGGCCACAAAGACAGCTCGTATTGAAACTAAAGAGTCAACATCAATCTTTCAAATTGTAGAGAAAAGCCCTCAGCTTTGGAATACCTATCCTGATTCTTTCTGTTGATTTATTATTATTATTATTATTATTATTATTATTATTATTACTATTATTACTTATTTTTGTTTTATTCTTACTCTTGGGATATAAAACACAGCTTAAAAGAAACTAATTTCTGCACTCCAGAAATGTTTTCAGCAAATTTACGTTTTTCTTGATCCAAAACAAAGAAAGCAAAAACCTCAAAAAAGTTTGTGGATACATACTTACTTTTGATTAATTTATTTTTAAATATTACACTTTATTTTTTATTTTTGTGGTCATTTAAACCTGGAAAATGAATCTTTTCTGATTTTATTATTTTTTCTGATTCTATTAAAAAATATTGAAATACAATATTTTACACAAGTAATGTTTAATGTTCATATGCAAGTTTTTTTGTTTGTTTGTGTGAATGAATTTAAAAATGAATGTTTAACTGAACTGGAACATATTTCCCAGGGAAATTTCAGGTTAGTCTACATCAAATATTTTCTTAATTAATATGTGAAAATCACATTCTTTCCATTGCATTTGAATTTTTTTATCTCCATTAATTATTTTACCTAAGAAGTCTTGATACCACTTTTATGAAAACCCTTTAAAGGAGAAAATGAAACTATTTTTATTTTTTATTTTTACATACTGTACACTGCTGTATAAAGAGTAATGTTTAATTTATTAACATGGCCATCTCCCAGAAAATTATAGCTAGTTTCTAGCAGTAATGAAAAGGTTAATCTTCTAGTAAATTAGATGGATAACAAGGGAAGCTGATTAGGAAAAAGAGGAGCTCAGTCATTGACCTTACAATGCTTCTTTATCTTTTACATTCATCTTTCAGGCTTGGTCCAACTCTGCAAAATAAAACCAAAGCTATGGTACAAGTATTGTATTCCTAGAGGAACAGCATATTGCTTCTATATGCTTGGGTGCTTTTTTTTCTGTGAGCTTCTGAATCATATAAGAACAAGTTTATTGACATATTTACCCCTTATTTAACATGCTTACTGAATGGGCAGGAATCTTCTTAAAGTATAGAAATACTAAGATGTAGCTGACACAGAATCAGATGAAAATTTTAGCTTTGCCCAAAGAAATGGGCAAGCATACGGTATGTCATCAGAAAACAAGTGTAGAACACACATTTTGGTAGGCCAAAACCCATGAAATATAATGTTGTTAAATATTCTGGTTTGTAGAAAAATGACTCAGAAAAAAAAAAAAAAAAAAAAAAAAGACTTTAATAAGTGGGATACTCTCCTTCTTGAAAAATAAAACAAATTTTAAAAAAATATGTATTGATGAGATAATTGTCCTAATTTTTCTCTCATCACCCTCATTTCTTCATATAATTTTTAATGTATTGTCTTGAGACATGTCAGTAAAGCCAGCTGGACTTGGATACTGCCATTTTGGCAGTATGTGACAAAAACATCTCACCCATCAATTTGTTATACATTTTTTTTTTTTTTTTTTTTTTCTCCCCTCAAAAAACTAAAAGTTTCCTTTGGTAGAAAGAATAAAGGAATTGCTGACATTAGCTCTCTATATTGTTCAGCTATAACCTGCACTTGCTTCCCCCTTTTCAAAAGCTATTGTATAAAATTGTTGTACTTATGATCTGATCCTCTCATCAGCACTGTTTACTGTGTCATTTACATTTTACTAACTGGTAGTTAACTCTGTGGGAAACTAACAAGCCATCACAGTCATAAGGTGAATGCTGCTTGCATGCAGGCTCAACAGTTGTTGGTATCCTACACACTTATTCTTCTTAGAAGGAAACTGAAACAATAATAATAATAATAATAATAATAATAAAGAGCAGAAAAGCAGAAAAAGAAGAGAAAATTTTGGAAAAAAAAATCTTGAGGTCAGTTTCTCTTTTATATTCTGTCTTGATGGCCTGGCTCTTTTTTCTCCTTTGTCTTATTTAATATTAAAGTCCAGAGTTTTACAAAAAACAAAACAAAACAAAACAAAAGACACCTTACAGATTTCTTCATTAACATTATCCTTTTCTTCTCCTTCAATCTTGTATTCATGTATTCTACAATGCATAATTATTATTTAGAAATTTTCTTTAGAACATAAAATGCCCAGTACTTTGTATGTATAGGATCTTATGCCTGACTGGGGTCTCTGGGCAATGCTGTAAAATTAATTAACTGCAAAGATAATCCTGATAATTACACCGAGGTTTAGTCAGAATGAATTACATTTACCCAACATGCCAGGCCATTAATGAGCTGAATTTTCATAATAAAATAATCTCTGTTATATGCCAAGGTTGTGCATAAATGTATGCTCATACTGAAGTCCCAAACTATGAAATTACATATGAAAACTAAGGAAAGAAAAAAAAATCTTGCTAGAATTACAGTGATTTTTCAGTTCCTCTGAAGTAGCCAACATGCTGGGCTTCCTAACATATCTGGGTTACATTGGGAAGGGGTCATTTCAATTTAACAATATTTGTCAAATATATGTTGAATCCAGATCTCACACATGGAGTTCCCTGCATGCATCTGACATAACTCATGAAGACCTGGGCTAGAAACCAATGCTATCTCTGTACAAAGATCAGCACCGTTACTTTTTTAGAAGATATCTCAATCAGCAGGGGACACCGCTAACTTTTTTTTTTTTTTTTTTTTTTTTTTTTTTTTTTCCCACAATGTGCCCTCATTGCTTGTGTGTTTGAATAGTCAGACATTTGAGTGATCCTTTCATCTCTTCCAGGGGGTTTGCAGGGACCCGATGAACTAGGATGACAGGATTTGGAACCTGAGAGTTGGTGCTCTTTGTTTGTTGTGGCCTATCATCAGTCAATTCCAGTGTGTAGGTTAATAAGGCTTAAACTTTAAAGGAACGGTGAGCACCTGATTGACAAGTCTGTGAATAAAAGTGCAGTGGGAAGTTTTGTGTTTGTGAAGTTAGCATTCAGAGACACAACTGAAGTCTAAAATGAGCTGCAATCAGTTATATTAATGCAGGAAATCTCATTAGATGATTTCATGTCATTTTCTGGGCAACATTTTATGATTTCATAGACAAACCTAAAGTAATTCTCATCTGGATGGTGGTTTGCCTTTGTTTAACATTAGAGTTTTTCTGTTGGTTGCTGTTGGATTTTTGTTTATTTATTTTTAAATATACGGGTGTAGCAGAAATCCAGCAGAAATCCTACTTAGAGGGTAAAAACAGTGAACAGCACTTCAAGTTTTCCTTAATATGTACCTCAGACACTTTTTATTTTTAACAAGAAAAAGACAGTGAGTGCATACCTTGCTTGAGAAATTATTCTTCTAAGAATTTCACAGGAGCCTATGGGAGTGTGGTGTCCAAATCATAGTAACTTTCAATAGGATACATATGCTTTTCATTTGTGTTACTGCTTTGAAAATTACAGCCTTAGTTGTCTTTTCCTCTGTGTATAATTCTAGAGCTAGTTGAAAATCTTTGTGCTGACTTCCACTAAGCAATGGAATCCCATGAAAACACTTTAAGAAACTAGTTTCTCCTCCTCTTGTTACTGCCTTCCTTTCTTTCTCCCCCCA